>NW_020229889.1:440181-727681 GCF_003227715.2 Harpegnathos saltator
TTCTTTTCTTTCATTGGCCGAGTATGCGTAATATCGGGGTCGCGTTCATCATCGGGGCGACGTTTGTTTTTTTGTTTCTTCCCACGCCTTCTTTCCTCGTCTTGATCCTCATTTCGATCGCGATCAGTCGTCGCGGTTCTACAGTAAGCTGGAGATCGACTTTCCCTCTTTCTCTCTCCCTCGCGGTCCTTGCCACTTGCAGTTCGCGATTCTCGGGACGTTAAATATTCCCGAGAAAGATAAGCTGAAGTAAAAAATTGCAGCGTAACACGCGCGGCCTCACAAGTGAACAACGTGACCACCGGAAGCAGCCGTTAAGCCGTAACTTGTCGATAATGCGAGTAATATCGAGATGCGGCGCGTGCGTTCAATTTTCCACCTCGACGGATTATTAATTTAGTAATTAGAAATCCGCAGGTGCGCGTACGCGTCGGAGACGACGCGCTTCGAGCATTCGACGGTGAGATGTACGCGCGCATGTACACACACACACACACACACATGTAAGTGTATACATGTGTATGTATCGCGCTAGAATATTGCGGACGATATTTATTGGTCAGCCCTGCCTCTCGTCTCCCTATAGCTGATAATCACGCGACACCTGTTACGACACAACACTTACTTTTAAAATCTCTCCCACCGCTCGTGCGTTCGCGACGGTAAAGACTATACGCAATGCGGTCTCCGCCTCCAAAGAAAGAAGCCCTGAGGCCCCCCCCCCCTACAACGTAACGCTTACTTATCAATCGACGCGCCAACTTTCAATTCCTCAAGTTTGCCTAAGTTATTTCACTTGAGTTATTTCACTTGAGTGCTGGCTCATTTCTTTTAGCGGACATCTTTTCTCTCTTCATTTCTTCGGGTTTTTCGTGCCGGACATTTTTTCTTGTTACTTGGATAGCAGCCCATTTCTTTCACATCTCGTAGATAGAAACTCCAAGTCTCGGGAAAAATTGCAAGTTGCGAATCGTCCTGAATTCGCGAATTTTATATATTCTTCGCCGTAATACCATCCGAAGCTAATTTCCTCGGTCGTGTCTCCAAGTTTAATAGATTTCAGCTGTAATACCGCCGTTGTTTCGCCCGAATGAGTATGAAGGCATACGAAAAAGTCGCTGGAAGCAATCTTCTCCTAACGAATCGTAGCGGTGCCCTCACGCGAGGTACAATTATGCCTACCGTAATTAATTGATCAAACGTAACTCGGCCGCTTCTCGTTACGGTCACGCACGCTGTTCCTATTCACTCACAATCCGCCGCGACGGATCTCTGTCCCGGACGTAAAGCGATTCCTAGTCGAAATTGTTCCCAGTGCGACGTCGAATAATTCGTCCCGGTCCGCGGATAATAATTCAGCAGTAATTGGATTCACGTTAATTTCGAGCCAAGAAGCGCGGAGGGATACGCGCGCGCGTTTCGCTATTTCGCAATATTCCGCCGCGGCGCGTTTAAAATACCGCTGCGCCGGCACGGCGGCGTTGTACCACCAGTGGACAACGGCGAGCGCTCTATACTATATATAGCGTGGCGTGTACCTGCTCTCGGCACTCTCGAAAAGCCGCGAGGAAAAGCAAAGGAGGGCGGAGAGCGGAGGTGCAGCAGCTGGCCTCACCGCAACATCTGGCGGCATCCGATATGTATATTCGGCAGCGCCACGCGCCACTTCCAATACTCGACGTCCTCTCTTGTGTTCTCCTCCGCGCCTCTCTCGCTCGCCTTTTTCCGATTTCCCTTCTCGAGCCTGTCGCGAAAGACATTCCCCTCGGAATCGCGCCGCGCCGCGGCCGCGGTCGCCGCGCGTTTAACGCAGGCTCAAACGACGGCGCGTTTTCGGCGCGTTTTCGGCGCGTTTTCGGCGCGCGCCGGACACGCCGCGCGAATGAAAGTTTCAATCCCCGGGGAATCGGAGCAGCCGATCCGATCTCGAATCTTGCTTTAGAGCCGCTCGCATTGAGACTCGTGTGCGTGCTTTCTGTCCTTCGCAATGATCTCCTAAATTCTGTGGATTTTTCGCAATTCGCAATCTAGTTTCCGCGGAGCGCGAGTCTCGAAACGAAGAAATCCGCCGGTGCTCTCCGATTTTGCGACAGGAAAATCTGCTCGCCTTAAACGAACTCGACGAGACGGGCTCTAACAGACTCTCACACACACACACACACGCAACTTCGACTCGACTGAAGAGCGCGAAATCGTTTCCGGCGCCGCCGTATGCAGCGAGGAGTTTACAATTCGTCTCACGCGACGCTAATACACGTCTACGTGACTTTTTGATGGAACTTTCCAGAGACCACCGATGAAATAGCCCACGACGGGGCCGGAAGTGAATCCGGGATCACGGCGGTTCGGCGGGCAAGCACGAATGCACGACCGATCGCCGGCGCCGAAATTTTCTGCCCGCGGAGAAACGCCGCTCCGACGCCGACGCCGACGCCGAAAAGTGCGAGCGAGTGCGGGCGACGCGGCCAATTTTAGCTTCGCATTCGATGCGCATTGCGTTCCTCCTGAATTATTCATAAGGCGGCCAACCATCGGTAATGATCGCTATGAGCAGCGAGCGTATGAATGAGTTCCCGAATCGAGAGACGGTGAAGTGAGCCGCCAGACGGAAGCTCGACAATCGACATCGGGCTTTTATCGACTTTCGCGGCTGAGAGAAGCAACCGAAAATCGAGTCTAACACCCGTATTTCGTAGTCAGGCCTTATATTTAAGACTCCCTTAAGTTTATCTTCAGATCGGTCTGTAGCCAATAAAATAATCCGTGCAGCATCTAAAGATGGCTATAAGGTCTGACTATGAATATAAGGGTATAAGTCTGCCAAGTGGAATATTGGCGCGACAAAGTTGGCGAGTGTTGTCCGAGCGTTCGCGGAATATCGCTCGCGACCACGAGATTGTCATCTTTAGCGATGACACATGCGTATCGGATTGCGCTTGATCGTTCGATGATTTCGCACGTACGCGCGTACGCGAGAAACGCCGCAGCCTGAAGAAGCGACGCGTTTGACGCACGTTTCGCGCACAGTGAGGGAATCGAATGGATACGCTCGGGCGGCGGGGAAGAAATATACGAGCGATTAAGCGTCGACGTTGAACTGAACGAAGTCGAACGATCGAGGCAGTTTCGCAGCACGCAGTACGCCCGTACACACACCTTGACCGTCGTCGTCTCATATCTGATGCTGCTGGCCGGGGGATGGTTTATCGCGCGTATGAGGATATATATTCAAGATTGTGTAAGACCACCGGTAAGATTGCGCGTTTTTACACACACGCGAGCCGTAGCCCCGTGGCCGTGGGGCGTGCCTTAATTTACAAGGGTGACGCGTGTTCGGCGTTGAATCGCTAATTTCCGTAACGAAACTCGCATCGTCCACGCCGCTGCTGCTGCTGCCGTCGTCGTCGTTGTCGTTCCTCACGGAACGATCGGCGGTCTCGCACGCTCAGGAAGCAGGAAGGAGAGACGGAGGAAACGCGCGGCGATAAAATCGTCCGAGTCGTTGGCCGAAAACGGACAGTGGGGAAGAAACACGAGAGGATTCGGCCGCATCGGAGGAGGATCGCGCACGGGAAGCAAGGTGAAGGCAGTCATTAAACGAGGTCATTAACTCGATTGCCTTATGTCGTTGCGTCGGGAATTAATTTAATCTACCGTATTGAAATCTTCATGGCGGCCCCTATCGCATGATCGATACTCGGAGATATCGGCGGTGGCTTGTCGAGACTCGGCGGAAAATACCGGAGGACCGTCACGGTGCGATAACACAATGGCGAACGATGACGTAACGTATTTATTAATGCGCCGGTAAATGGGCATTAATCACGCGACGGGAAAATGTCGCTGTGTGGGGAAATGGTCGATCGTTCGCGAGCGCGACGAAGAGAGTGAGACGCTCCGTCATCGATGAAGTTGGTTGATTTTGCCGAGTTTTCCTCCTTGGACGTAATAATATCTCTAAATACCGATGAATGTGCCGTCAAAGATTTCTATCCGGAGAAACGGGTTTCCATCGCGAGGAGATTCTTATTTTCGAATCGCATCGCGGTGCGTCTCTTTGGATCACAATACGGGGTGCGCACGTTCCCATGACAGGAAGACTGAAATTAGGTTCCCCGTCGAGTGCACGGACCGAAAGATAATTCTCTTCCGAGCCACCACCACAAGTCCTGACAGTGGAGAAATTATTCTTTCGTACGACTCTGTACACACACACACACCCACACACACACACACACACACAGTATCGCTTTCGTCCTTTTCCCGCGCTCGGACAACTCCATGGGTTAAATAAGAACTAGAGAAAGTTCGTCCTTATATGAGACCCAACTCGTTCGAGTCGTTCGTTGTAAATTCTCTCTCTCTCTCTCTCTCTCTCTCTCTCTCTCTCTCTCTCCCCCTCTCCTTCAGGTGATCGACTGCAAAAGTTTCAGGGTGAACGATTTATTGCTGCAACGAGATCGCAACATTCCGGACATTTTTATCCTCGAGTTGGACTTGTTAAGCGAATAACTACCGCGGTGAAACCTATGGCGAGGACTGAAAACTTTGGACACAGAGATTTTGATGTCTACTTCTGCTACGAGATTTACGTCACGACGACAAACAGTTCAAGATGTATGCGAATTTCTAGCCAGACCGAGCCAGCTCGGGTATCTAAACGGGATAATGATATCTTTCGTTCGATGCGTAGACTTCACTCTACCGAGAGAATTCTGATTTCACGGTTCACGGTTAACCGTACGGTACGTATATAACCCAAGGTTTAAATATTCTAAAGTAGAAATTCCAAACTTTTTCTACGACATTCAAATTGAACGTCCAAAGTTGATGCAACGTGAAACGAGTCAAGCGGTCACAAGGACGAATCAAAAGAGAACATTTTCGTCGTGAAAAGACCCGAATCGCTCGGAGAATCCCACCACGATCGTAGAAATTTCTCCTGGCGCGGTATTGGCCACCGAGGAAGTTGAACTTCTCATTTGTATCATCCGGATGTACGGTTGAGGCCACCGTTCATGGCATTCCCCTACGTTCTATATTCATGTCCGCGATGAGGTAACGAGTTAACATTAAGGAGAAACCATCGAGAGGAACAGGCGCGCTCTGATCGGCCGAAATACTCACGTATATCACAATGTTAAACGTACTGACGGATTTACGACGGTACCCGACCTTTGTAACAAGCGACGCTGTCAACCATCAGCTGAAAAACCAAATACTTTTCCTAAAAGGTTGTAGTTTAACCATCTTTTTTCTTACAGCTCTTCTTACAGCTTTTCTTACAGCTTTTCTTACGGCTTTCACCGATTTTCATCGGTGAGTCAAGGACTACGATTTATGTCTTTCTCTGTCATATGGTGAGACTGTAAAAGAGACAGTGAAAGCAAGGTCGACTGACCCACCACAATCGATCAAAATCGGTCGAAACGGCAACACCACTATTGATTCTTCTCATCGCCCGTTGCGACGTGATATTTGCTACAAAAAAAAAGAAAAAAAAAAAAAGAGAAAAAATCTACGAAGAGAAAAAATTGCACTTAAACGCGAGATGATTCTCTGTTATTTCATGATTAGTCAAGTTTGCGACGTTCTAAGCTGAATGAATGAAACACGGTACTACATCCCGCGACTAATCCTACAGTGTGCCCTTGAGCGTCTCTACCGATCCCTCGGGCCAGTTAGCGGGCGAGCTGGCAGCGAAACTGGGAGCGAGACGGTGTAGATACGCGTAAGGAAGCGTAACGCCTACGTAGAGCCGAGCCTCTGACTCGCGACTTCCGGTCAAGCAGCAGGAAGCACGCTCGGTGCCTCGCCGCCACCGACTTGCCCGGCTTGCCCGCGACGACATCCTTAGACCCGACTATACCCAGGAGCCAGGAACTATAGAAACCGCCGAGAAATGTTTCTGCGCGAACGCTGACGCGGCGAGTCGAAATTTTGATCTTACACGAATCCTGCGAATGCGGTCTCGAGAGCTCTCGAGAGTCGAAGAATCGGCGAAGGCCAATAACTCTACGATATATACACGTGTCGCATCTCGAATCGGAACGTGAACGCGAGTTTAGCCGCCTCGAAACTCCGCAAAATGTTCTCATGATCGCTGTCGGTCATTGAGTGAGACGGCATTCGACAATTGACGAATTTTTCTTCGTTGTTTCGTTCATCGCGTGCTTTTCTGCAAATGGCTATAAATGACGTTGAGTCAACGCACAGCACAGTGTACAGCGCGGTACAACCATCGGCGCGTTAATTATAATTTCCGTCGGATGTGATTAAAATATTTCGTCGACTCTTAAAATATACAATCGGCCGTTCGTCGGCATCGCATTAATTAACATGCGATAAAGCCGACTCGATCACGGCAATGCTGGTGTCAATGCCAATGCCACGATGAGACACACTCAAAGCGGCCGCGAGCTGAATGCGAGTTGGATGCTGAGAGAGCAGGACGGAAGATGCTGCTGGGCGCCACGCTATTACATTATATACCTCCAGACGCGTGTGTCATCATTTATCGTACGCGATATTTTCGATTTTAACGGACGTTGGAGAATTTATCGAGAATAAGACGTCAAGACGTATGTAATCGTTCGTATCATCGAGGTAGGGCAATAATTTGTATGTTGTTACATCCGGAAATTCTCTATTGGTTCCCCAAGTCTCTCACAAAATTTACGAGGTAGAACCCAGAACGCATGAGAAGATCCGGCGAGTCCGTTATCCGCAAAGTTCGCTTTCAAGTGAGACTTGAAGCAAATTCGACTCAACTCTCGTTCAGCGTTTTGCGCCGAAAATTTCTCAAGGTAAAGCTACCATTCGTAGGATCCACTTTCGCGCGTGATGTCGGATACTCAAAGTATCAAAATTCAGTCAGAATTCATCTCAACATTCCAGTTCGCCGAGATTCAGTTCGCCTTCGACTTGTGAACCTTTGTGAATGTTCAAATAGTGCTTTGACGCGCGTAAAGAAATCAGGATTCATCGTATTATTATACGAATTATCCTAACCGTTTTTCACTTCGGATTCGCAGACAGGAAAGAGATACTAGTAATCCTCTGCGCATACAGTCGTACACGCTCATTCTCTCCGTGCGCGCGTCTCTCGGAGCGAAGCAAGACCAAAAGAGAAATAGCAACGTGTTGCGACACGTGTTTCGAGTAAGGGTGCAGGGTTAGCACGTATATAAATAAAGTTGCGCTGGACGGAAAAAGAAGGACGGAGGAAGAAGGAGCGAGAGAGAGAGGTGGGAACCGACGTTGATTTTTTCGCAAAATCTCCGTATACGCGTCCGTACGATTACGAGCGAGTCCCGACGTCTTAACGATGCCGTTAATTGACCCACACGCAGCGCCTTTTTACGCGCAAAACCCGCGCATATTTATTCCGCGATCGCAGACGGCGTTCGCGGCTTAACGATGTCGTTAATTGTCTCACGACAAGAGAGTAACGCAACGCTTCTCTCATTTCTCTCTTTCCGTTTCCCGTCTCGTCTGTATCAGCGCGAGCGCGCCAGCTGTGCACGCACAGCTGAATTCTTCAAGTTCGTAAGTATTTCCAGTTGGAAATCAATATTTCCGCATTATTTCGCGTTTTCGAGAGTCCCTCCCCTCTCCCCTTCAACATTTCCGCCAATTGCCTCTCTTGCCGATAAGCCGTTCTCTTTTTGTGAATGACAGAAAATTTTCAAATTGACGGAGCAAAACAGATTATTCCGCCGCTACTTCAGGTAGGAACGCGAACTGGTACCGGTGGTTGCCAAATTTCTGCGCCCTTTCTGCGAAACGCGGCTCCATTTGGCGGGCCGAACGCGCGGGCCCGGTGTTTCGCCTCGCTAATTTCGTGTGCGTTCGCACGCCGAAATAAGAGCTTGAATTTCATGGCGAGCAACCGCCGCGCCTAATTGGCATAGACACACGACGATGCTGAGGAACGAGCGCCCGCTCGCTCGCACGGCCGACTGCGCGCGGCGATGCGATCGAAGGAAGACAGCAGGGATAACGCGCGCTCGTCATATTAATGCCTAATTGCAATGATGCCTTTGCTAATTATTGCGCCGAGCGCTTACGCCAAATTATCCCACCGTCTCTCCCGAGGCGTCTCAGGGGCTGAGAGGGACGCGCGCTCCCAAGAGGTGCGCGCGTCGGTAACCTCGCCAGGCGAATTTAAGACTACGTGGTGGAAAAAGAAAGGAGTAATTTAATAAAACCGACAAAGAGAGCGCGGGACTTTTGTACTTGACAGCGGGGCGCATCGATACGATCGGTCGCGCGCGCGCGCGATAGCAGAGACGAGAATAATCTCGGGAGCGTAGCAGGAATTGAAGAAGAGAAGAAAAAGACACACACTTCCGATGAATAACGATAGCGGGCAGCTCCCGAAGCCGGCCCCGCAACTAGACTTCCGCGATAATCGATGACGCGTTCCCTCGTGTCGTGCGACACGTATTAGGTCAGCGACACACGTTAACTACGTATTAGCATGAAACACCGGCCGCTCGCTTAAAATCATAAATTCACGAGGCGGGCTCGCGTAGTCGAAATAATTGACACTAATTGGCTAAATTGATGTCGTCAAACGGAAAGACGCGATCTCGCTAGCTGCGGTTTACCTGTTGATTCCCCTCCCAACAGGTAACACGTAGCGCGTGGCACTCGATCGACGGTGCAGCGACGAATTAATTTTAACGCGGGGAGCCGCGCACGATAGCGTCTCTTCGATCTTCGATCTCGGCATTCGCCCGGCAAATACGGAATACGCGAGAAGGGATTTGGCGATTTTACTCAGAGACGTTCTCCAGTCCATGCGAGTTATCAGCCGGAATATGCCAGCGCGTTTGACAATGACCTTGAGGGAAGTCACTTCGCGGATGCGACTCTCGCACCTGCGACTGTCAAAAGTTCAAGTCACGTTTTGTCGCCCAGATCGCGTATCGATCTCATTATCGCTCGAGAGCTAATTAACCACACACAGATGTGCCCACCGGGCAATTTAACGGTGACACGCGGTGCTCCGATATGATCGCGTTTCATCGTTATGGCTGTCACATCTCGCGTGATCGATACGCGCACGAGCGCGAGCGCGAACGAGCGCAGCCCGCTCCCCCTTTCTCCCTTTTCCTTCCGGGAAATGCCATCGCGGTAAGATTTCGGAAGTCTTTTCGCGCCAATGGCGCGAACGTTGCACCGAGTATTCCTACTGTATTCCACGTCACGGATGTCAGTGCCATCGACAACTGCAATTTTGTAAATGACAAAAGATCGACGGAGAGACTATCGACTTTTCGCGCCTTCGAGACGAAAGTGGACTGCATAAGAAAAAATTGGACATTCCTTCCCGCTGCTCCCCACTTTCGACGACCAACGCGAACCCGTGTTGTATAGCGGATGAAACCTCGTACCGAGGTATTTCGCTTCTCTCGTGCGGACTACGTCTATTTTTAGAAAGATTCGCTCGACCGGTCGATCGAAATAATTAACCGAAGATTATCGAGCGTGCGCGCGCCGATTAATCGCAAGCTTCGAAAAGCGGGCGCGCGGCGTTCGGTCGCTCGTACGGCTCGTGCAAAAGGACGAGAAGAAAAGAGATGCACTCTGATCGCGCGCGGATAAAAGGCGCGCTCGCGTACACCTGAGAGAGCAGCAGGTGCAGCGCAAGTTTTCGGTCCTCTCGGCTGCTCTTCTCTCTCTCTCTCTCTCTCTCTCTCTCTTCCTCCCTCTCCCTCTCCCTCTCTCTCTCTCTCTCTCTCTCTCGTGCGGCGGCAGCGTGCCCGCAGGACGTGCGACGCGCGACGCAATCGGTCGCGATGCACAGCCAGTGACCGTGCGTGCATAAAGGCCGAGCCATTTAATGAATCGCTCGTTTTTCAGTAGCGCCATTCGAAAACTCGTTTAAGAGGACGTGTTAGCTCCCTTCCCTTCCTAAATCCTCGTAAACCTCGTTAATTCTCAAAGTCGAGACAGTCGTTCTCATTTTTTTCCCCTCTTTTTTCGGAAAAGAACACGGAGAGGGGAGCGAGGATGTTAATATTCCTGGGGAAAAGCCTCACCTCGAGAGAGCGAGCGGCTCGAATTATATTTTATCGCCGACGAAAACCTGTTTTCGACGACGTGTTTTCGTACATGTGAAATTGTTTCCTTCCTGCGTGTTACTTACTTGTGCCGCAAGGGCGGTGTGCTTTTTCACGACACGACCTGCTACATACCTGATATTATTAACAGCCGGTTGCGCTACCGTTGTCGAGTTCTTCTCCGCTCTCCGCTCTCCGCTCTCCGCACTCCGCTTGCTCCTTTCCGTTACTTACCCGAGATTTTTCGGCTATCATCGAGTACTCGTCATAGCGATCTTGACGAGACACGATGCGATATCTGCACGATTATAATTGCGATATAACTGCGATTACACGAGGCGTTGCATTTATACCTATATCGGCACGCTAATGTCCGCTCTGCTGTGTGTCCTCTATCGTATGCGCTTATTGTTATTATTATCGTTGACGACACACGATGTGACGCCACGAGTGACATTATATTCATTCCTCTGCACGCGACACGCAAACACAGCAAAGCACAGCGAATCGAAACAGAATTCTTCATTAAAATTGAATCCCAACAGGATGTGAGAGGGAAATCATTAATATTAATCTCTAACCCAATTCTACGTGGGAATCCAATCGAACGATGTGTTACCGAGTATGACTCGTTTGAATGCCGAGATAACGTCTCAAATAGCCAAATTGAATTGATTAATCAAACTGATCATTACCGTAAATTAATTTAATTAACGAAATTCCATAAAATTGATCGAATCAGCCGTACGCGCTGATAGATCGAGCATCCCTTAATCTCGAATTCTACCCTATGTTAGCGTTTTGAACATCGAACGGAAGCGAGAGTTCGCTATACTTGCACATCGTGCAAGCCCACTTTCTCCGAGTGAGATTCTGTGAGACTCGAGGAACTGATGAGGGAATCGAGCAACTCCTAATCGAGACTTGCGACAGGCAGGGGCTATTCGTTAATTCACTCGAAAAATGCACGTCGCGCGTCGAATTGACGATCGCCAGGTCGGACAGGGAGGCATCGGAGAGCACGAAGGATCCCAATCACGCAGATGATGATGACGCGGACCCACCGACAGCTGCATACTCACGCCATTACGCCGGCACTTCCAACTTTCAGACATCGTTCCGTTGATCAGTCATTATCGCGCAGAATCCACGTCCTCTGATGCCGCGCTCGCTCAATGCGGCCGATCGCGTTTGCATATTCCACGAAAAATTAAGGACAACAGAAACACGAGAGGGAGAGAATGCGGGCTGGGGATTAAACAGTACAGGATATTCCAGATTCGTCTCGCATGCCTTTCCTACCGTTCGCGGTTACACTATCGCGAGATAAAACTCGAGGATTTTTCGGAAGCCCGTCGACGGATCGAACCGAATCGAATCATCGATTCGTCACGAGCGACGAAAGACATTTGCAAGTCAAATTGCGAGATGATAATAGACAAAAAATCGAGATGTTTATCCCCAACGTGAGAATTAAGCCCGCTTTTGAATTGAATTAAATCGAGTTAAATTGGACGAATTAGCGACGTCATTTGATCGATCATTTAATTATAATTCAATAATTACAATTCGAAGCTCGTTCAAACGGATACTACCCGAGACTACACGAATCGATCGACGAATCCGTCGAGAGGGAGGGAGGGAGGGAGGGAGGGAGGAAGGGGGAGAGAGAGAGAGAGAGAGAGAGAGAGAGAGAGAGAGAGAGAGAGAGAGAGAGAGAGAGAGAGAGAGAGAGAGAGCCGGGGGGGAGGCGGGGGGAGAAAACGATGATGACGGAAGGACACCGTGGGAACTGTGTAAAATTCGTGGAAGAATTCCGCCAAACAGATTGGTAAGTAGGGGTAAATTTTTTCGCCTGTTTATTGCTAATATAAATACTATTCTCTTACAAATTGAATTGGCCTAACGACGTTTCGTAACATACTTAAAAAATATTGGCTAGCCGAGTCTAGTGACGGAATAATGCTATCGTTAATGACAATGTACAATGACGCCGAGAGAGCGATTGATGGGGAGAGAGGGGGAAGGGAGAGGGAGGTTATACTTTCCCTCCTCTTTCGTGTTGGCCTGTTCGTTAACGCATTCGCCGTCAGAAAATCGGCGATCGCCGGTCGCGGGAACGATCTGGCTGGCTGATTCGCGAAACATGTCGAAACGATCGATTGATTAATGTCGATTAACTAATTGTACAATTAGAACGCAATCAAGAATCACGTCTATACCACGTCTATACCACGTATGGAGTCGCGGTCGATTTATCTATCAATTATTGATAAACACGATCCAGCAGTTTTTCGCACACGCAGTGAACGATCAGCATGCGATAAGAAAATCTCGAGAGCCCACAATTGATCGGACCCGAATCGAATCGGAGTGCACGCTGAAAATTGCATCGCGAAGAACTGACGAGATGAGTCGAAGTAATGGTCGAGGAAGGGTCCGCAGGCGAGTGTGAGGATTAATTAAGTACCTTGGTGAATGTCGATTGTGTCAATCGTGCTCTCAAACGCTCTCGACGAACCTTCTCCCCTTCATATATTTCAGCTCTAACACGCCATAAATAAACGAAATAAATACGCTTGTATGCCACATCGCGATCGTACAAGTACCTAGATATTGTCAACGTTCACTTTCGTTTGCATGCAACGATGATTCAAAAATCGGGGTGGATAAGAAGGGGACGAATGAGATAAAAACACGTCTACCGACGGAAGTGAAGTTTACGACAGAACAAATACACGACGACAAGGCGCGCTCGATAGACCAGAGAGAGCGCGCTCGGCTGGCGATTCGAGGATCCGCGGGACACGTTGCGCATACTTTTCGATTTCGACTTTCCAAAGTATATCAAACACATTCACCGACCGAAGAATCCCCTACGACGAAGCTACGATCCGATACCGAGGAGATTTTCAATTGTCAGCGACCATCGACGTTCTTCTCACAACGGCGAATGATATTCTCTCTTTCTCTCTTTCTCTCTCTCCTTTCAGATATTCATGATAAAAAAAAAACTGCCGATTTGAAAAACGCCCAAACAAGAGAAACTTGAATCTGATCGGAGAAGCAATCTACAATGGCGTATCATGGCTGAGACTGGAGGAAACCACTAGTAGGGCATGTTTGGCCACGTTCGGCGACGACTGATCGATCACGACGGGAGAGATTCACGACGTCCGGAGAAACGGAGCGCGAGCTCGCGATTGGAAATCCGCTTCCTAGAATCCGGAGGCCGAAATTCGCGTTCTCGTTATACCATGGAGCAAATAAATAATTCCACGGCGAGTCGAACAGCAGATCCTCGAACAGCTCAGCGAGCTTTCCGGCTCGTTCTGCCAAACACCAGCGATATTTTAATCGAGAGAGAGAGAGAGAGAGAGAGAGAGAGAGTCTGTCGAAACATCGATACGGCGCACATCACATCTTTCTTCGTGAAGGAAACACTGTGCGTTCTCACATACTCGGTCCTATCGATCCGCAACGCTGCTCCGTCGCTCATCGATTCTCACGGCTGAAAGAAGAAACGGAGAACATGACGTCGTCGCCTATCGTCGCGTTATCGAGTGACCGATCGGATTTGACACTTCGCGCGACTACGCCGGCCCTCGCGGCTGCTGTTGCTGCGTGTAGAAACCGAAGGGTCGCGACTCTGTCGAGGACAACGCCGACGATCCTAACGTCGAAGTCAACAGCTGCGCCGAGTTTGCGGCGGTGACGGGGACCGACGACGATGACGACGAGGACGACGAGGATGATGATGACGACGACGACGACGACAAGCCGGGCGTTGAGATGTTGGAACGTTGTTGCTGCTGCTGCTGCTGCTGTTGTTGTGGCTGTGGCTGCTGCTGCGACGACGACGAAGCTGCCTTGTGCTGATGACCGGAGCCGGCGATCGTTTGAGACCTGATCGGCACTGGCAACGATCGCTGGAGTTTCTTACCATGGTGATGATGTCCGGGACTGCGGTAGCCTTGGTGTCCAGGCCCGGTCGGTCGGAGTCTCGGTCTACCTGGACCTCTGCGAATTCCTGCGACGTTGCCGCGTCCAGATAAGGGAGTCAGAGTATTCAGTGGACCTATCGGACCTACCGTGCTCGGACCGTCGCCGTCGGCTGGGCCGGTGGTGGTCGTGTGCGCTCCTAAAACGTAAAATGCCCCTCGTTTCTAGGAGCCTGGCAGAGACTCGTGTCGAGATAGAGACGTCGACCGTCGATCCGCTTCCGATTCGACGTGCGGAAAGCGAAAGCACGTCGCGAAATCGAGATCGTCCTCGTCTCTCTCTCTCTCTCTCTCTCTCTCTCTCTCTCTCTCTCTCTCTCTCTCTCTCTCTCTCTCTCTCTCTCTCTCTCCCCCCGCTCTCTCTCTCTCGGAGAGATCTTCCCGCGCCGAGTCTGGCGAGACTTCCACTACAACTTGTGTACGCGGTGGACGGGATCTAACGTTCGCCTGTGACAACGACGATGCTAATTGCGTCGATCGGACGGCGGCGGACGTGGACATAATTGTAAGTCTCACGATTACGACGGAGCGGACGCGAGAGCAGTACGATACCAAGTTTAACGTCGACTGGTTCGACCAGTTTAATCGGTTATTCACCGCGCTTTCGCACGAAGTGTGGCCGAAGATGAGAGAAAACACACGGGGCTCGACGAATACGCGAGGTGTGTAAGTAAGCGGCCGCGAACGGAGAATGGGACGTCCCTGATTATCGCCCTGGTTAAGTATCAGACGAAAAAATCGATTCACACCTGCCGACGTGTCACTCTACGCGCTGAATCACCCTCTAGAGGGAAGCGAAGTACGGAAAGAAATATACTACAAATCATGTTATGTTGCAAAGGTGGATCTTCCTTTGAGACATCTCTGCGTTTCTGATAAAAAAACTAAAACACCAGCTAAATAGTCAATGTCCTTTAAGAAATATTTCTGTCAACATATTATGCCGACTGGTAAAACGCTTCGAGAGCGGTTTTATCTGTACTCGTCGTGAGTTGCGAGAGAGCGAGAGAGCGAGAGAGCGAGAGAGAGAGAGAGAGAGAGAGAGAGAGAGAGAGAGAGAGAGAGAGAGAGAGAGAGAGAGAGAGAGAGAGAGAAAGAGAGAAAGAGAGAAAGAGTTTCAGGAACGAGGGAAGACACGTTCTCAGGCACTTTTTCTCCCAACTTGCGGCAATATAACGTGCGAAAATTGGTGCAGCCTCAGACGTATTTTGCCAGTAGCAGGTCCTTTTCGCGACCCTTCATCTCGGTCTCGTCGATATTCTGCGTCACGTAGCCGATTACTCGGGGAGAGCTACCGTTCGGGCATTCTTCAATCGGAGAGGATACTTAAGGAAATGGCTGAGGCATGAAAATGCCAAAACGTGCGTTTTCACAAAGCCCGGCGGCTCTCACTCCCGTCGAGCGCGGTGGGAAATGCGCTCTGGGAATTTCTACCCATGAATCGTATTGTAGAGCAGAAAAGGGAGAATTGAAGAAGCTCCGCCGACTATCTTCGCGATTGTCATACACGACACACAGTTTGAAATCTAAATATTCTCTCATTTCTCTGTCGGTGGTTGTGTAACATGTAAAACAACACGTCTTCACCATCTATTTGCCACAACATCGCATCTTGCAAGGGTCACAGAGAGGCTGGCTTTCTGTTTGTATAAAAAAGATGTTTCTACGCTACAAGCCCGAAATAAGCGAATCGGACAGAAAAAGGAAGGCTACGAAACGTAACCAAGTTTAAACATCTCCCTTGATCTATCTCTATTAAACAAACACGAAAGTAACACGAAAGTAGCACATCGTATCTTATGAAATCATTAAGCATTGCTTCACACATAAAAAATATATACAACAAATGCATTCTTTTAAAATTGAAAAGTAAAATTTCGAGACAAGTCGTAATCTTTCGACGGCGCGAGATCTAACTGGAGAGTCGCAAAATTACGTGAGAAGCCGCGATAAAGCGAGGAAACGTGTCGACGATCGTGTGTGATGCGTGTTAATACAAACGAATGAAATTAGCTCTTACGCTTATATGCTTTTGTGCGATGAAACTCTCGCGGCGACTGAATTCGCCTCCTCACAAATAACGTAACGCTTCTGCAAAATAATTTGCAATTTGCATTACGATCGAATCGAATAAATTGTATCATAATGTAACGCGTATATGCGTTAGCTTAACGAATGCGCGTTGATGAGAGCTTCTCGGCGCTGGGAGCAAAGGTAAAACTTTCGAGGTGGTTGGAACGAGGATCCGCGGAATGTCGACGGTCCGGCTCGCTGCTATATCCTTGCCTCGTCCTATCCTGCCGCGTATTATCCTACCGTATCTCACCCTACGGTCGAAGCATCTCCACCGCCATATTTTATCTCCTATCCAGTCGTGTTCGGATAGTCTCGAACACTTAGGCTCCGAAGGAACTTCGAGATCGAAAACCGAGATAATCGCGTTACTTAACAGGATCAAGGACCCTCTACGAAAGCGTTTTCCGCCCATTAACTCCGGTTAGGCATATCTATTAATTAAGCGCTTCTTGAAGGGACTGTAGATTGTACAAACGATAGGAAATTTACAGATAAACTGTCATATTGTTGAGTCATTTGTGAAAGAGCGCGATATCGCCCGTAACGGGATAATAATCCCGTTTGATATCTTCGTGCTGGTTCAATAAAACGCGTAAAAAATATCAAAATCTTTGGTTGGTATCTTAAGAGATAAAAATAGAAAAGAAAAATGTCAAGTCCAAGTCTAACGTTTAATATTGACTTTAGACTCAGGCACTTATCAATACAGACACTGACGCTCTATGCGTGAACGGCGGGCGTTAATCGTTGCAATCGTGTGTGCTATCCAATTGTGAATACGGACATTATAATAATGGAATAAATAACGGGGAGAGGGGAGGGGGCAAATGTACGTTGACGTTGCATTACTCGAGAGAGAACGCTGTCTGTACGACGGTATGAAAATATGATATTCGAGTGGGTGCGGAGTCGGCGGACGAGATGACACAGTGAGGTACGGTAAGGTACGGCACGAATCGACAACACTCAACCCCTTACGGGGCCCGCGTAATTCGCCTTACCCTACAATCTGTCTCCTTTTTTTATTCGACCTCGCGAAACGACGGGGGAAATTAGATGTCGGGATTATGCAACTGAAACGTATATTGCGGTCGTATCGTGGGAGTCGTTGCTAAATCGAACGACTCGTAACTAGTAACGAGAAAATAACGACTTGCGACAGACGTGCATAATTGCGCGCGTTACGCAGCGATTTGTAATATAGACAACTTTTTTTTATTTATGCATACCTAAGATTCATTGCGCTCATCAGGGACGTTCGGAAAAGCGTCAAATTGCACTCGGCCTAACTTTTGAACATTTTCAGCACAGATTTGCCAGTTGGAACGTAATATTGATCTGATAAAATTCAAGATTCCCGCAAATATATATATATATATATATCTCCCTCTTGAATCTAACACAAACATCCATTCCAACGCGTTCAACCGCACACCGGTACCGGATACGTACCCCTATTATTTCATCGCAACCACCAGTTTATGGGGCGTAATATGAGCAAACACGATGGCAAACTTATCAGCGAGAATAACGCCAACGAGAGCTCCGCTGAGAGTCCGAAATATTGATAGTTGGATCAAACACGCGTCATATCTCGATAAAGAGATAACTAATGGAGAAGAGAAGACGAAGGGAGTGGCGGAGAGAAAAAGAGAGAGAGAGAGAGAGAGAGAGAGAGAGAGAGAGAGAGAGAGAGAGAGAGAGAGAGAGAGAGAGAGAGAGAGAGAGAGAGAGAGAGAGAGAGAGAGAGAGAAGACGCACAAAAATGCAGCGACGAAGAAGACAAGAAGGATAAGACAGAGAGAGAGAGAGAGAGAGAGGGGGGGGAAGAGAAAGAGAGAACGGAAGAAGGAGAAGGAGAGGGGGGGGGTTACGCGAGTTCCAAAAACCTAAGAAGAGCATCGATCGCAGCTGTCGCCTTCGCTCCGCACCTGCTATTGTCCGCTCGCCTTCCAGTCGACGACAAGTGAGAGAGACCGACCCCTTTTCTTCCGTGCGCGCGTAGCACGAGAATGAACGCGTAGCCTCGCATCGCGCGCGCGCACGCACGCACGCGCGTGTGGTATTCGCTCCATGTTCACGATCCACGTGGCATTGCGTGAGGTCATCTTATCGCGAACCCGTCCGGTACCTTCGTCTCTACCTACTTCTAATTAGCGCCGGTCGACGTCTACTTCGACGTTACGTCGAAGCTGGACGTTCGCGTGGGATTCTGATACTCCTAGCTTCGCGCTAGAGCGATCTCTCATTATACCGCGGGATGTTCCGGTGAATGAAACCGGTAGGCTTAAAGGTTTCAGCCGAATTATTTCAAACGGACAGGATATAGGCATGAAGATTGCACGGTCACGTTTGTCATGTTCGCAAAAACCAGTAGTCAAAAAACCCTGATTCAGCAGGGGGCCAGAGGGCAGGCGAGGGGGGAGGGGAGGAGCAAACAAAAGACGCGACAACCGTCATCGGTCACATCCGCTACTGTGCAGGGAAAGTTTCAGGGTTTCGTTCTCTCGTCTCGGCCTAAACCGCGCGTATTGTTCGTATGCTTTTTGCTTTAATATCGCTCGACTAACCCATTTTCCCAGTGACTGACAGATTTCCATCTCTTCCCCCTCTCTCGCGAGACACCCTGCGTGTCATCAAGATACATTCGCGCCGCACTTGTTTTCCTTTGTGACAAACGCTGCACAGTTAACTCTCGTCCCCCCCCCCACCCCACCCCCCATTTGGCCATGCCGAGGCGGATCTCGCGACCGATCAGAACGGCTCGCTGGGGAATGAGTCACGAGAAATTTCAAAGGGGGCTGGATGTCTCCGAGGGCGCCGCCGTACAGCACGTGTGTGCCCCGTGGAGGAGTGCCAACTGTTAGCCCCCTCCGGACAATCGGGTGCACATGTGCTCGCGAGGGAATTTCGCTTCGGGCCGGCGAATGGGGTCGCGACATGGACCTACGGGCGTTCTTCTTCTGCGAGCCGCGGAATCCCCTGAGAACCCGGGCAAGTGCCCGGGATACGAAGGACAACACCCGGTGATGGCGCAAGGGGGAACCGCCGTATGAAAGAGTCAGCCGCCGGATTAACGGCACATATCGATTGGACGACGCACGGGGGTGCGTCTCCGCGAGAGAAGTCATTTTTCTCGCGACGTTCCTCGCCGATCGGCGAGCGCGAGCCCCCCGATTTCGTTGCTGTCGCGCTTTGTTGTCTACCTTTGCGATCTCTCTTTGAAGAGCTTTCTCGCTCTTTGATATCTCTCGGAAAATCGTTGAAATCCGCGCGTTTATCGAAACGCGTGCGAGTGAGCGTACACACGCGCGCGATACCGTTGCGGCGATATTAATTATGCACACTTTTGCGCATTGCTGATAATTCCAGCAGATAATAATCGAATTCGATAGAGCCAGCAGCCCGAGCGGTTACGGGCAGGCTGATAGTTGCATAGCGTGTGTGTTATAACGGCCGATAGAACGGCTGGTGTGATCGCAGCTGATTAATATTTATACGTATTATGTCGGATTATACCATATAACATTACCGAGATACGCGAGCGTTGATAGACGCGAAAGTAATTCAGTCAATGCGACGACAATACCGCATACCAGATGGGTATATGATGATGATGATGATTGTCAAATTGTCGTTACACGAAAAAGTTTATCGTAAATTCGCATACCGTCAATCGTTAATCAACGACAAATTGAGTCTCGCTCGCGATAGCTCACGACAGACATCGTACTCGCGTATTATTTATTTACCGACGAATCTCGTTGTCACAATTTTATTTATCGCGTTAAAAATGATCCCTATGAGATCATCTCGGCAGACGTTGTTTCTTGCGTCATTTCTCTTGGTATCTTTCTCGGTATACTTGCTGCCGAATCTTTTGCAATGATCGATAAAAATGTATACCACGATCAAACGAGTACTCACCCTGCTGCACCGTCTGCTCGCCGGAGGAGCCAGCACCGTTGCCACCACCGGTCGGCGACAAGGAAGATGGAGATTGACTGCCAACCGCGTTGCAGGACTTGGACGGGCCATGCGAGAGAAGTACACCTCTGCCTTTACCGCCGATCGGACCTCCTCGACGAGAACCTCTTGGCCTACCGCGCTTGCTGGCGCCACGTACGGATTGTCGCATACGCGCGCCGGCATTCACGCCGAAAGCGAAGTGATGACCGAGTCGGGCGACCTTGGACGGCTCGCCAAACTGAACATTGCCGGCTCGAGCTTGGCGAGCGTCACTGCCGGAAACCGCCACCGGGCCGTCAACATCGACCACCAAACCCTCGTTGCTTGTTTCGTCCTGCAACAAAGAGAAATCACAAGCGTCAAAGATTCGTTTTTCGAGTTTCGATGCGCAGTATCGAAGGTTTTTTCATTGTCGGAGTAAAAAAATGGACGATAGATTACGCTTCTGGAATTGACTCGTACTCTGGAAGTACTTTCGGAGAATGTGATGATTTTGTTGACAAATTATATTCTCAATTCATAAATTTTGTATGATACGCGAGCAAAACATGAGCAAAAAAGTTGATATTCTAAGAGTGAAGATTGACATATAACGAGAACGTCTCCTAGATGATCCTTAACGTTATCGCAGCTTCATACCTCTGACTTGGCCGGGCTAGTCGGCGTGCTGTAATTGTCCGCATTTTCTAGCTGCTGCTGATGGTGATTGTTCTGGTGCTGTGACTGAATCGGATTGGCGGCCGGTTTAGGCTCATTAACATTAATTTGAACAGCATCGTTGTTTTTGTCGCCATTAGCGTCGGCGAGGCATGGCTTCTTCGCGTCGCTCTAAAAAATAAAGTCTGCGGTAAAAAGTACAATCGAGACGAGCGAAAAGTATAGCAGTACATAATCGTGATCTACCGCTCCTAATAAGTAATAACGAAAGAACACAAGAGCCAATTAACGGTTCTCAATTTCGGCTCACACTTCGAAGTGAATACTATCAAGCGATTTATCCGGCCGATCGTGAGTGAGCTCAGCGAGCCGAATTAATTCCTCGGCACGATAATCAACGATTCCGCCTAAATTCAGCTGCGAGCCGATAGCGTGATATTAAGGGGAACGGGAAACAGGAGCGGTAATAGGTGGGAACGAAAGAGCGGTGGTTAGAAGAGAAAACAACGAAAAAGAAATCTTAGCGACGCGACCGATAGCGGTGTGTAAGGGCGCCGGGCTCACCTTGACCGGAAGCGCGGTTAACTTCCTCTTCCGGTCCTTCTCCTTGTGCTGTAGGTTCGACTCGAGGCGAGCCTCCTCCGCTCGCTGCTGCTTTCTCTCCTCGCTTCGTTGGCTGTCTGAAATATACGGACGTGGGCTTGTACACGGGGACGCAAGCGGCAAGTTCGTTACTCCGTTTCTTATTATTATTCCTCATTAGGCCATTAGCATAACCTAACGAGCATAATGTAATCGCGGCCACCTCGGTCGCCCCCTCCTCGCTCGCATTTTCGACGCGTTTGTGCATACACGTTCGCGCGTCCCGCCATGCGAATACGATACAGCGGTCGATATAGCGCTGCGGCGAATATAAACTCGACGATCCAACGACCTCCCGACGAATAAAATTTCTGGCTTACTGAGCCGTTATTCAGGCGACTTCATTTCAATTTTATACCATCCTCCGATTTGAAGATCTCTCAGACAAAGTTCAATTAAATGTAAATGTTATTACGGAATTATGATTGATACATTTTTCATAAAACTTTCTACAATGTATACGGAGGATGGCATTGTATTCCACGGTTAAGTTCGAGTGAATTCTGATTTGGAAAAGTGTCAATCTGAGAAATACCGTTGAGAAATCAACAAAGTTTATTAAGTGATGTGAGTACTTACATTTAGCTTCGATTTCCTCATCGTCCAGTAGAAGCGAGACCACTTCCTTGGGTTTCAGAGTATCGGGCTTGAAGTTTCCACCGCTTATAACCATACGTTGAATCTGCAACGTACGATAGCCTCGCATTCGCGCATGTCTTACTTAATTCAAGCGACTACTCAATGATCGTCGATATATAAAACAAACCTCGCTCTTCTCGCGCGCTCTCTGCAGAATTCGCTCTTCGATAGTTCCTTTACATATTAATCGATAGACCGTGACTTGCTTAGTCTGCCCCAGCCTGTGGGCGCGATCCATAGCTTGTTGATCTACGGTGGGGTTCCAATCGCTGTCATAAAATATGACCTGCAAATAGGTTTCGCTTAGTGCTGCAGTTTCAGTGTGTATAAGAGAAGAAACAAAAAAAAAAAAAAAATTAGTAATATCTAACTATCGACTCGACACGAGAAAACGCGGGTTATGACGATAGTTCTCACACGCGAGATAAATTAATACACGCTTCTTCTCTTGCCGCGTTACAGACGCGCTTATTATTCAATTTTTGTTAAAATCCGTGTGAATGATTTACAACAAATATTGTACTTAATTACAAGTATTTAATTGCAAGCGCTTTAAGGACGAAATTAAGTTGCAACGTGATCAATATTGCAGGTGAATATAATTTGTATATAAATAATTCACGTACCATTCTTTTGTATGTGCTCGTGATGTTAAACAATTTTACAAATGTATAAATGGGCGCACAACATACGCTCAATTTTGCAAGTATAATTTTTTCTCCTTTTTAGCTAATTTATAACGTTCCCATGTAGAAATACATAAAAGATGAATTAAAGTAAGAATAGAATTACCGTGTCTGCTGCGGTAAGGTTGATTCCCAGGCCGCCAGCTCTAGTGCTGAGCAGAAAGACGAATATGTCCGCTCTGAAACACGAAACAGTCCCGCGAATTTAACAACCATGTCGAGGAACAACGACATCGACCGTTTTGTATGTAAATTAATTCGAGTTGCCGGCATTTAGGGGATTTCTAAATGAAATTTAAAAATGAAATTCTTATCCAACAACAGCAATCTAATCGTGTCTATAAGATTTCGTGGGCTTACGACATATAATATTCCTTCGTTTGTGCTCATTATTTCTTATCTATCTCGAAATATACAAAATTAAATTGTAACGCATGTAATTAAGAAAGAGTATTCCTAGCGAAGGAGAAATTAATAAATTATGCTTTCCTGCTATGTGATAATAAATTGCACCGCAAAGAAATATGCTGTTTATATATTTAAGAAAAACTTGAACAAAAATTTGGGCTATTATATGATGTGACCGACATACTGTTCTGCCTAATAACAGCCCACCGTTAGACCGCCATTCAAAAACCTGCAGCTGTCTACAAGATGGGGACGATTCGCCAATTAATTCGCGTGTTAGTTATGCGCGGCTGAACCACATAGGACATGCGATCTCGGAATCGCGCTTTAAGTATGCAACTGAATACTGTTAGAGGATGATAGACATTCTAATCAGCACGGCAGTTCTGATTATTATATTATTATTACGAATAACGTATTTTTATCAACGTGTGCAACTGACGTAAAGTCTCCTCCTAGAGAAAAAGGAAGACTATGCAAACTGTTCACAGTGACGAAATATTTGAATTCATCGGACGGAGATAATCATCGGACGCAAAATCATTGCAATGAATCATACGGATAAAGACAACATAATTACCTCTTCTGAAAATCTGCTACCATGTCTCGGCGGTCCGAGATTTTCGACGAACCATCTAACCTCATGAAAGTGTGTTTCCTGTGATACATGTATTCCTACGAAAAATACATTTATATCGATAAATTTATAATTATAAATCGGCTACCTGTGTAACGAATGAATAAAACGTACCTCAAGTAGATCAATCATTTTCGTCATTTGAGAGTAAATGAGCACTCTGTGTCCTTGTTCCTTCAAGCGTCGTAAAAGACTGTCCAGTACTGAGAGCTTGCCGGCGTCCGTTACTAACGTTTGCTTATCTAAAATCATTTAGTTTGTGCTTGACAATTTTCTCCCCAACTTTCCTTATGTTATAACGTGCAAACATATACTTAATGTACCTGGCACAATGATATTCGACCATCCATTAACAGGAGCGCACGCGGACAATCCACCTAGTGGCTGGTAGCAAAATGTTGACGTTGTTTGACCAACACATACACTTGAATTTTTTTCTGACGAGGAAAGTGCTCGTTCACAGCCGAACCAAAGTAATCTTTGACCAAATAATCCGCCGCATTCCTCATGCCTCTTCCAAGCACACGCTGCGGAACTGCTACTAACATATAATTTACGCGGACTAGCTTGAACCTGTAATGAAACGGGAGTCGGTATAAATACGCAATCTTTCGTTTCGTACGAGAATGTTACGCGAAGGTTACGTTGTGGTTACCTTGGGATTCTTGTCGCAAACGAAGGCAGGAATCATTGTCTCCTGACAATATCGCACTATGGATTGTCGCGGATGGTGAGGATGCTCAGGCAACAAAGACAACTTCGAGTCCTCCGATTGCTCCGCTTTACCAGCAGGAAGTATTCTCTGCAACTAAATATTCAAACACGTTGATTCGCGCGGGCTTCGGGCCTTTCCAAGTATATATTGCGTATCGTAAATAAATTGTATATACTTTTGTCAGTTGATTAGCAGATTTTTTACTGCTACGTAGTATCCTGTGAGCAACAGTTTCCGGCATTGAGTGTATTGTATGGGCAGTGTGTACATATAAAGCCTCGCCTTCAATTATCTTTCTCGTAAACAACAAATCCTGTAACGTCATCGATAAAGCCTCAATTTTTCGGGGCAAATAAAACAACTGATTCATGGGCGTTCTCGATCTGTTGTCGACGCACCAATTCTCCCAGTACTGTATTATTTTTAATCTTCTCTCCATCAACGTTATTAAATACAATCTGAAACATACACAAAAACATGTACAATGACAATTGCAATTAATATATATACACAAAGAATCAATTGTTCTTTCAACAAAACTTTCAACAAAACAAACTTTATTTGCATACCTGAATAAAGTACCGGCAATAAAAATCTTATTTATTTCCATCGGAGATAAATTAACAAATCTGCTAAAGGAAAAGGTATTTTCGTGCGAGTCTACATCGCAGTGAAGAGCACGATGAATATATTCCGCAGCGAATATAAACAACTTATTACACAACAAATGATCCCTGGATGGTAATGCTAGATGCAAAAGTCCCTCATTATACAGTAAGATGGGCAGATTGTACAATTCAGTGTTCATAAAGAACGGCGATTTAGCGTCTCTACGTTCAAAGAGTTCCGGATGATTACAGACCTGTAAATCGATCATACTTAGATTCGCCTTTTGAGAGGGTTATAGGCTCTAGTTAAATGCAGTGTGTAAGAGTTGCAGTGTGTAAAAGTTGTAAAATCGATTATGCATCACACATGAGAAGTATGTATAAGATGTAAATAAAATGTGCAGTGAAGACACATACCTTTCGGAACTGCATGACTAGATTCATTAGATTGGAAGTAAAGTTTTTATCGTTGGATGCAGTGTCGCCTCCGCCTACTGTGTAATGCAGTAAATCCTCTATCCTAATTTTCTTTTTCAACGCTATAAACGATAGAAATGTATTAATTAATGTTTTTTCTTTTTTAACATGAAATATGCGGAGGATGTGGAAGTAAACCTTTACCAGAGTAAAGTAACTTTTGACGCGTTGTAAGTGGACAATACACCATCACCTCAATCTTATCAGATAACTCATTTTCTACGTCCTTCTTTATTCTTCGTAACATGAAAGGTTTCAAAATCATGTGCAGCCTCGATAAGTGTTCTAACATCGAACATGGAATATTTTAATTAATATACATAATTTTGCAACTATGAATGTATATTTGTGTATTTTACGCGACATAACACTCACTCTCATCTATGCCCGTTTTATTTTCTGCATGACTTTCAATATCCTTAGAAAACCATTCGTTAAATTCGTCATGTGAATCAAACAAAGTCGGCATAATAAAATGTAATAATGCCCATAATTCTGCCATACTATTTTGTATAGGAGTACCACTAAGCAATAATCTGTTACGGCAACTGAACCCCAATAACAACTTCCATCTCATACTATCAAAGATATTAGGGTTAGTGATTGTAATACAACAATTACAACACGCGGACACAATGGAAAGATATAAAATAATATACCTGCTTGTGCTCTTTATAGCTTGTGCTTCATCCAAAATCATGTACTGCCATTTTATTCTATTGAAGTATTTATAATCGGTGATTATTAATTGGTAACTCGTTATTACTACGTGGAAAGATGCTTCCTTTGTATGCAAATCTTTAGTATCCCAAAACTGTCTAAGTATCTTGCGTTCTTGAGGGTTACCCCAGTATGGAACTATTTTGAATACCGGTACAAATCTTGCCATTTCCTGCTGCCAGTTATGTAATGTAGAAGCTGGTGATATAATTAGGAATGGCCCCCAAACAGCTAGAAAACACCAACAACAGTCTATTAAAGATGTGCCGCCAAATTATTTTTTTTTAATGCTTTGACGAATGTAACACACATCCGATATCAATTTATATCAATAAAATTTGCTCTTTATAAATATTTACAATATTTTTCGGCAACATGACACAAAAATGCTATAGACTGCACAGTTTTCCCCAGACCCATTTCATCAGCTAGTATTCCACTGATGCCCTACAAAATAAAATTTGGAAAATTATATCTGCATAATGTAGTTATCGCGATTCCGGTAACATTAATATATATGCAAATTACACACCTGATCGTATAAGTTTGCCAACCAATTCATTCCCTTCAATTGATAACCTTTCAAATTTCCTTTGAAAATTGAGGGTTGAGGATGCTCCAAATTGTCAGGTGTATCGCTGAGACGTAATTCTTGAGACGTTGCGACTGTATCAAACTGTTTAGTTCTAGCCTTTTCATTATCAAACGCTTCGGTAGCATTCCTCTTTGCTTTCAATTTCATGGCCTCGCTGCATATTGAATAAAATAAAAAATCTTCATGTATTTTACTTACATACAACAGGTATTAAAAAGAGTCAATTTCTAAAGATAAAATTCTATATTATAATGGTTTAATAATGGTACCTATCGTAATCGTCGATACCGATAAGTCTGGGATTTTTTTCTTCGTCTAATTGATTCAGGATTCTCAATTGTTCCTCTGGTGACGCTTTACCTAATTTTCGTGACATAAAATGCGCATATAGCTCTGTTTGGGTGATAAGAAAATTTAATTTCCTCTGCTGACGTTTTGCCTGAAACAAATACGTTGTATTCTTCGAAGTATTTTGAGAAAGAAATAAAAATGCGACTAATGCGGCAATATTATCTTACCTCGATAAGCTCTACATCCATTTTACGCTGTTCTTCAGCTTCTTTTTCTAATCTTCTCCTAGTTTCTCGTTCAACTCGATCACAACGTTTCCAGTAAGACTGCATTTCTCTTGTCAAACGTTTGGCCCTCCAGATAGTCTCCTTCATATTTTTTTGTGACTGGATCATAGTAATAAAGATAAATAACATGAATTGCAGTTCCAATTCAAGAACATTAGAAACATTATAGAGATATAATAAACAGTATATATACCTGCATAGCTTTTTGCCTCCAATATTTCATACAATGCTGTGCAACCTTTTTACAACTTATTAGCATCTCTTTATGATTATTAGATTTTGCCCGCTGTACTTTGCCCAGTTCTTTCTTAGACATCATAACCCATATTTTTTTTCTTCTCATTGTCATTACTTCCACGCTTTTAGTGTTATGTTTCTTTCTCCCTCTCCCTCGTGGCTGATGACGCATTATAGCTTCTAACTCAGCCTCGTCTAATTCTTCTTCCCTGGGAATTGATCTATCCCATTCTCCTTCCGGAAAATCTCCTTTCTAAAAATATAACGATTCTTATAAAGTAAGCGCGAAACATACGAAAATATAGGAGCAACGCAAAGCTCGTTTACATACACGATATTCTTCAGATGTTCGATGACGATTAATCTTTTCCTTCTTAATTTTCATGATTTTTTTGTCGGGCTTTTTCTCTTTCTTTTTTTTATTCCCTACAATTAGCTTTTGATGTTCTAAAAATCTATCATAATTTGACAGTAAACCTGCACTATAATATTGATATTGTATGTTCTGAAAATGACAATAATACACATATGATTCAATAATGTATATGTTTAATACATTAATATTCAATTATATATTAGAGTCCACCCATGGTTAGTCGTACTTCAGGTTTTTGATAGAAGCGGCCTTGATACTTCTTTCGTAATATGTGAACTTTCAACATCTCCTGAAAATCTTCTTCTGTGATTGGACTATCTGTATCGGAACCTGATGCAGAACTATCAGAGGAGTCACTTAATAGAATATCTTGTAACCATCGTCGTTCTTCTCCCACACTTGACATATTGTATACCCTCAGCTTATTAATTCTTGTTTCTGTGTAAGAGCAACAGATTGTATGTAAGATGCTGATATTAAATCTCACATAGAAATAGATAGAATTAGAAAAAGTTACGCTGTATATACCAACCTTCCTTGCGGGTGAGTACATTTTCAATGTAAGCATCTGATCCATCAGAAGATTCTGATGAGACAGACTTGTCATCTTCGCTAAAAGATACAAACACAATATGTAACATTTTGTGTAATGTTAATTTGTAATATATACTATTGGTATATCATAAATATTAAAGCAAAATTGATATTTAATTAAAGATGTGTTATTACCTAGCTTGTTCTTGAAAGAGATCGTTGATTTGCCTCAAAAATGGCTGTAGATTAAGACTACGTTCTAATCTTTGCAAGTGCAACGGTGTAGCCATTTCAGCTTCCAACTTCATTGTGTTTGCTCTATCGGACATTACCACTCTATACAAAATTCACCAACCTGACAATATAGACAAAAGATAAAATATCACAAAGAAATTTTTATATTAAGGAAAGGAGAATATTTTTATTTCGGGTTTATTAAGCCAATCAAAATCAATAGACTCAATTCTTTGCAGCATGTAGACAAATTTCACAATACTCAACCTCGCTAATTTATTAGGGTGTCAAGTACATACATCAAGATATATATATATATATATATATACATATATCAGTAAAAAGTAATACAAGTGCTACCTCTCCAAATCCAACAAAACTCACTGAATGATAATTCAATGGATGCTGATGTAAAACAATTACAGAAATGCATATTACATGAGTTATAAGCAGTCACGATTTACAAACGTAACAAAATAAAACGTGCGTTTTCCCGTTTCACGATAGCGAGCTATAAGGAATGATCTTCATGAGACCTACTACTATACTTTGACATTTTTCGCATTTTTAGCAACGGACAATGCATATTACGGGCGTAAAACTGTCATGCGAAATCGTGTGCGGCTAATTTCATTATATAAGAAGAATGACACGTCGTATCGAGCTGGTGCGGTTATAATTCTGTTAAATATCTCAATAGTTTTGCTTTCACCTTCTGTTCTGTTTTGGTTAGAAGCGGGTACCACTTATTTCGCACGGAAAACAGAGTCTACTGCGGCAATGCGAGTCCCTCTGTTCACAGCGAAATTAGATATATCAGTCGGAAGGGAATACATAGTAGAAAGGGGCCTAGAGAACGCAGACATTTGGCGTGCCATTAAAGCAGGGCAGGGATAGGGCATATTGCTGGCCACCATTTTTGTTTTCAGTAGGTGGCGCTGACTGCGCTCGTGCGCTTCTTTCTTGGCGATCTCATTTCTGGATATTTCTCAATATCGACAATTTTGAAAATCATTCTTCGAGAGAAAAAAAAGAGAGAAAAAGGGAGGAGAAAAAGAGAGTAAGGAACGAGGGGGAGGGAGGGAGGGAGGGAGGGAGAGAGAGAGAGAGAAAGAGAGAGAAATTTCATTATTAATTTAGAATATATATGTTAACGTGAATAATCTCGACATGAGGCCTGTTCGTTTTGTCTGCACTGCTGAATTAATGCATTACGTTAAAGTGAAACAAACGTAGATTTTCTCACTTCAACTTGTTGCACCAGTTCAGCAGTGCAGACAAAACGAACAGGCCTATGTTCTATCGATATAACACGTAGATATTGTTCTGTTTCTTAAAAAAAATATATGATTTTAAATATATGGTGTTAAACATGTTAAGATGAAAAAAGACTGACAATTTCGAAGCAAAAATTGGGAAAGAATTTGGCGAGTTTAATTGTCGATAACGTAGGTAGAAATGAACCTCGTGTCAATTGTGATACAAAAATGATAGGTTTTGACGCTGTCAGTCATAAACGCAGATATAATTTGCGTACATCCATAGCAATATTCATTTGAAACAAAATAATGTTTCTCATTTTTACAAAATGTTATATAAATTGACTGACTCTTATAACGATTACACATTATACTTTGTGGTCGGGAAGAGGGACGATAAATAAATATATATTTATTTAACTGTTCATGTCTATGACATGCAACATATTAACGTAATGGCATATTAACGTAATAATTTATATCAACACTGAATGTCGATTTAACACACTTGTCCAGAGAAAAACTGATAATATCTCGAAACTTGCACTTCGATGTTCAAAATAAAATCAGTAAAAATTGTCTTTAGCTGTCCGAAAAGCTCACTTCATAACCTCGATCAGATTATTGTGATTTTGAGCGATTACGATATACATCGATTCAACAACACTCGGTTTCACTCGAATTGATAATATTTCGAAACTCTCACCTCGATATTCGAAGTAAATACACAATAGAAACATCGTTTCTCTCCTTTCCGTGAAACGTAAAGGTAGGTCTCCCTCCTGCTAAGTCTCCGTAGTGAGAATTATTCCAAGATTCAAACCATGCAGTCTTGCAAAATGAACTTCCGCTCATGCGCACTACATGCGCTCTAGCCTCGAACCCACTCCGGAAGTGCCTACAGTTACTCGATGATGTAACCTACTTTGTCGACAAATGTCGCTTAATTATTCAGCGAATTTCACGAGGATATTTGTAAAAATCTGGCAATTTTGTCCGATCGAAGCGCCGTTCTATATATGGTGCTCAAGTATCATTTAACGAAGGGATTGTCCAAGAGGGAGGGGGAAATCCGCTCGTTGGTAGTAGCACAGAAACTCTTAAACAACGTTATTCTGCAATGTGTACGATTGTTATTGTTCGTTTTCAATTTTACGAGAGAAATCTGTCCGCAGAGATACGCATCGATATCGTTCCTTCCGTCGTATAGTCACGACATTGACTCAGGTGGCGTCTGACGTCGAGACTATGGCGGAGTCCCTGCGCGCAGTCGTGTGAACCTTCATCGCGTATCCCTCCATTTCCGTTGTACTCACGAGCCATTTTGGTTGCGCGGTGACATCGTTCACTTCGTCTACCAATTTCGTTAGCAACGCTTCGTGACAGAGAGAGAGAGAGAGAGAGAGAGAAAGAGAGAGAGAGAGAGAGAGAGCGAACGAGCGCTTGTACGTTCAGTAGTGATCGAGGTGATCGGCGTTGCCGCTTACGTCCAGGTGAGGAAATTAAGCATTCGTTTTGTCTTCTCTATCAGCATTATATAAACTACCGTAGAGAAGTGCGAGCTAAGGGACGAAAATAAAAAAAATTCATCGTAGCAAGTCAGCTTTCGCTCGTATTCCACCAGCTTTCGAGAAGACTGAGTGCGACACACGCGCCCGTATTATTTTGATAATGTCATAGATTTTTTCGAGGAAAAATGGAGCTCCCGCACCTTGCATAATTGCTCGTAATTTCGCGTCGGAAGCATCTGCACTAGAAACGCGAGTCACTCTTCTTCGCGGCCATTACGGGACCCACGGGATTGCCTCGCGACGCAATTAATCAACGTGCTCTCGTATCGATCGCCAATCCCCGACGCTCGTCACGGCCGGCGCCATCGAAAATTCTGGAAGGTCCGAACATCCTTTGTTGCTCAACAGCGCAGCGAGAGCTTTCGCATTCTTCCTTTTCCTTTGGAATTACACGCGCACACGAGCTTCGCATACATCGACCATTTTGCGGCATAACGGCGCGTGTGAAGGTCGTTCGATAAGACACGGTACTGCGCGTTTCAGGACACGCGTCTTCACACTGCGACGCATTTTCCACGTATTGTTGAAAGTCTAGATACTTCTGAGCGCTTTGTTTCACCGTATAAGACAAAACGGGTAATTAACGGGCAATGCTTTGTATACAGTGCGTCGTACGTAATGACTCGTAAAGAAAATTGTATCAGTATTGCTAACGTACTGTTGTTTAAATAAAGGGGTATACTTGAATCTCATGTTTGTGTTACTTATTCGGACAACGGAGAGTTTCTATTTACACCGCGCACGAACGCCGTTAAAAATTGCTATTCAAGTTTTCAAGTAAATTCAGATTCATTTACGTCTCGGTTAGATTTTCATAAGCTCACGATTCTTTTATGTTGTGACTAAGCGGCGGATTCCTTAGGTAGCTCGTTATGTAAGGTGTTTTTATATTTTCCTTTAAGAATGAGCACCCGAGTATTCGTTGGTGGATTAACATACCGGGTGAGAGAGCGCGATCTCGAGAAGTTCTTCCGGAAATATGGTAGAATCAAGGAGGTCGCTATGAAGAATGGATTTGCCTTTGTGGTAAGTCTAATGTGGTTTAATTGTTTTTTTACAGTATGGTAGGGACAAGAGTCTATGTCGGTGGGCTTCCGTATGGGACCAGGGAAAGAGACCTTGAGAGATTTTTCAGAGGCTACGGTCGTTTCCGTGATGTTCTCATCAAGAATGGTTACGGCTTTGTTGTAAGTATTTGTAATCTGCTGTAAATAAACCTACAATAACACTTCGCATTGCTCAATTTGGTCCCATGATAATCTCGATTAGTTCATAGCTTAACACTGCTTGCAATTTCTTGTTTTCAAGAGCAGCTGTCTGTAACCGATATACTCTTAGAATTAAGTGCTGAAACAAGTTGCAATACTCTCTTAGCTTTGTTTCGTTGTTACTTACAGTTTTACATGCTTCTGGAATTTTGTTTTCTCTTTTGTATATAAAAGCATATGCATAGACACATATGAAGTGTTGAGTGCATGTGAATAAATAAGATTGTTTCCCTTCGCCATATCTTATCGTGATAAATTATATTTAGTTACTGCAAGCCTTCATGTCGATGTAACATTACAGTCGTAAGTTGACAAATTTCACACTTGTGAAAGAATAGTCCATTCTATTTTTAACTATCATGATTTGGACCGAAATGGGTAGGCTGCAATGTGTTAAAATTGCAAACGTAACTCTATTACCTGAGTTGACCTGACCTGAGCCCTGAGCACATTGGCTGCGGCTGTTTAGAGGAGCTGTGTGCTGCTTATCCGTCGATTATTCTGCAAAAACTTTGTAAGTTATGTATAACCAAGGGAAAGGAATTCTTTATAACGAGGCCCATACATTACAAAATAATCATCTCTATCAGTAACTCAAGCACCTATATCGATTCAAGTTTTGCACTTATTGCTTGATAATATATAATTATACATACATGTTTATATATTTATTTGTTATATTAAACAATGATATATTCTATCTTGAAATTTTTGCAGGATACAAGTGAAGAGAATACATGAAATGATTCTAGAAAATCGCGAATGTATTGAAACCTTGTTACCGCCGTGGAGATTTTATTAATACCATTAACACTCTTTACATGTCTACACCTTATAAATAACTCCTCAATAATATTTAAAACGTGAACCTAGAAAAAGATCTTTTTTACAACATACCGACCGATATTCGAAATTATCTTCCGTAAAAATTACCAATTGTAGATATCGAATGTTATTCTTAAAAGTCTCTTATTGCAGTAGAAGTAGCTTAAAAAGTAGAAAACTAATAAACGAAACCACATTTCGTGCTAGTTGATACCGGAAAAATTCTTTTTGCAGGAATTTGATGACTACAGAGACGCCGACGATGCCGTGTACGAACTCAACGGGAAGGAGCTTCTAGGGGAAAGGTAATGCGATTCTGTCTTATATAATGTATATGTGTTCTTTGAAACATACGTGTACTGAGCGACCACATTAGGCGTATGACGGAATGGTATAGGTAGCATGTTTTTTTGCATGACTGAATAGTTCTTACATACAATTCATTTAGTATGTGAATTGATTACTTCGATCACGCTGTTTGAACTTTATCATAATTATAATATTATTGGTACTGGGGGTACACTCTGCTTAAGAGCAAACGAATTTTATGCATCATAATTCATCATGCTAACACATAGAGTCAATTAAAAATTTATCCAAATCAACTAGTAGTGCATTATAGATATAGTTCCTTTTTACAGTGTTCGAAACTACTTGTGAAATAATCAATGATGTTAAAAAAAAAAAGTGTCGGTTGATCAATGATCAATTTTTTGACTTGACTCTGTTATCAGTAGCAAACTCGGAAAGATATTTTTCATCTAGAAGAAGCAAAAAAAATAGGGAAAATAGGAAAGTTGAGCTTATATGATTAACTTGCTGCTATTAAGATTAACGAAAGTTATTTATTAAAGTGTCTAATATACCTTAATATAGTTAATTTATAACAGTTCTTTTTTCAGCGGCGTTCTTATACGATATTTATTGTAGAATTATATATGTAATATTCTCCCATATTCTAGAATTGTCCTATATCTCCTTTATTTTTATCTCTTGTTATCTTAAGTAAACACAGTTCAATGTCGACTTTACGTTACTTCGATCGATTCTGTCTCTAACAGATTGATATATGAGAAGCAATAGCATTGAGATAACTTAACCAAGGAGTTACCGTATCCGCGTGTATTGTTTGAAATATCTTGATGAAAATTTTGGAAATATTTCTTTACCGTATGTTTATCTCCATTTTTTATTTATTTATTTATTTTTTTTCTTTTGGGAATTTATGTAAGTGTGTCGATAATATTAATAATCTCTGAGCAATGCTGACGAAAATGTGATTGAACGAAAATGTTCTCAACGCTCTAATCGCATTATGTTTCAACCTGTACCAGTAATATTATCCGCTGTTGCTTCTGTATAATTAAAGACAAATGCACAAGTATTTGTTGGCATTGAACGGGTGCTCCGTTAATGCTGTTAACCTTGCGTTTTTAGTAAACGGTGTCTGTCCTCCAAATTAATGATCGGACTTTTATCGTGACAAAAAAGTGCATCTTAAAAAACCGTTGCGACTTACCGCCATTTTGAACTACTTCCATCAATTCCCCGATTAGAGAACAATCGCCAAAGTAAATGTAATAATGTCTGCGTCATGGCGAGATGTATATTGCTTCTTTTATTACGAAAGAACATCCGATCCATGTGCTTTTTCATAATTTCATCGCGTGATCCTGTCTAACATCTGTGTCTGGTATTGTGTGGTATTTTAAAATGAAAAAAGAGAGATAGTGGTGGAACAAAGAAACTAGAAAGGAAATTTGAAATAATCACAAGGATCACTCTATAGAGACTTAATTACGAAAAAGCTGATGGACGTGATGAAGAAAGAAAATTAGCTCGGTCATAAGTAGCGTTGTAAGAGAGGCATCTAGAATATATAGGGGACGAGGACGAATCGTGACAGAGGGAGTGAAAGAAAGAGATAGGGGACAGCGCCTCAGAGAGCGAAAGAGAGAAACCGGACGATAGAGATACTGAGAAAGAGAGAGAGAACGGATGATATTTGAACGGATTTCGGGAGGAGGCTGAGGAATGGAAGGAAAAGGAAGGAAGCAGCATTAGAGTAAGAATTAGTCGAGGACTTAGGCGGGGTTTTGTTGGGTGTGTTTCAGAGTGGCGGTGGAGATAGCACGGGGTGTTTCAGGGAGGCGAGGCGACCGTGGCTACGGACGCTCACGCTCCTGGAGAGACAAGTAAGCATATCCAATGTGTCTTGTTACAGAATTACTGTAGAGAGGGCCCGGGGGACACCTAGGGGTAGTGACCAGTGGCGCTATGGTGACTCCCGTGGTGGTTATGGGGACTCGAGGCGATCTGCGTAAGACACGCTATCCTTTTTTTTATTTTATCAGAGCGATCATTATCCCCTCCTCCCCTGCAGGCAGTCGGCTAGGGATGTGCGAAATCTAAACGATCGATTTGCTTATTTATTTATTTATTCGATTACCCGCCGTTTATTTGAATGTTTTCTTTCGTTTTATATGAATGTTTCTCTTGTTTCTGTTTCTCGTTTTTTCTTTTCTCTCTCTTTTTTTTTCTTTTTTTTTCCGTTTTCTCTTAATTTCACTTGTTACCTCTTGATTTACCTTTGTTCCCCCCCTTTTTTTTTTTTTCCCCCTTCGAAGTGCTCGATTTCGCACATCGTCCGCTCAGGGAAGAACGTAACCTTGGATATGATAAGCTCTAGTGTAGAGAGCGTAGTGACGAGTGATAAAATTCGTGTTGCAAGCTTCATTTGTGTTCGCGCGTACGAAAACGTTAGTAGAGTAACGTATGTTACCTTCTCTTGATTGGTTGTCTTGGATTTGGCTGCTCTCCCGAGTACGTCTCGAATTGTCGTCGTGTTTTTCGGAAAAGAGAAAAACAAAGAAAAAGAAATCGGACCGCGTCAATTAATGAACAATTGATAGTGAAAACGCCTAGTGAACACCCTCCCAGATATTATGTTTATTGCTGGTAGTTGAGATGTGTGGAGCGATGTAATTGGTGACTAATAGATGTGTGGTATTGTGTTTGTTACAGCCGAGACGATATGCGGCACGACAGGTACGCTATTGCTGCATTTTGAATAGATTTGATTCGATTGGAACAGGTGATTGATTGTGTGCCTGAGCAATGAGTGCAGATCTGTAGTTATTTGCTGAAGGTTTAACCGACGATCCGTTATTTCTGTTCACATGACATCCCTTTTTGCAGAGATAGTGTGAACAGAAACACGAGGACTGCATCTAGCTACAAGCAATCATTGCCCAGGTACATACATCCAATGTTACGCTCTAACGATTACTTACGAAACTTTACTTACACACTTTGTTGTCGTTATTGTTGTTATTGTTGTTGTAATATTGAATTATATTAAAGTTTTACGTTTTATCATACTTTCTTTTGCTACATTTAACGTAAAATCAGGTCCAAGACAAACCTGCTTGATTTAGAAACATACATGAGGATAATAGCCGGATTTTTTCCCATTCTAGATACGGACCACCAACACGTACAGAGTATCGGCTTACTGTGGAGAATCTGTCTAGCCGTGTCAGTTGGCAGGTAAGCGGCACATATATCTCGCTTCTTTTTTTTTTTACTTTTGCATTTTTACCGATTTCATATCTCAGTGAGTTTGATTACTAGTCGAGGTTCCAGAGCGAGTGAGAGAGAGAGAGAGAGAGTGAAAGAAAGAGAGAGCGAGAGAGAGAGAGAAAGTACGTACGTTGTTGTCGCACCGCTTTGATGGATTTTGCCGCGATTCTCTAAGTTTTAACGGGTTTTCGCGGTTTCCTCGTGACCAAATTTACGCGCACACGCGCGCACCCACGCTACGTACGGCGGCATTTTTTAACGATTTCCTTATCTTTGTTGTTTGATTCTCTTTCGTCTCATTTTATGTTCATTTACTCATAAAGAGAGCCCTGATTCGTAATCGGGAGATGTAACATTTTGATCAAGTAAGTCTATGGCAATGTCGAAGTCAAATTTCTTTATACGTACATAAAGTCACTTTTTATGAAAATCAAAAGAGGCAGAAAAAGAGAAAGGAAGAAAAGAGAGAAGCACGAAAGTGCTGCATATGGATGATGAGAAGATACGAGAACACGTATGAGATGCACAATCACGCATCACCATTCCCGAACACGAGGGACACGCGATAGCGAGAGGAATTTGGAGTATCAACGACCCATGATGGAACCAACGTAACGAGGAAAACCGCGACCGGACGTTGTGGACGAAGAGGTGCAAAGCGAAAGAAACGAAGCGACGGATACGGTGGTAATAATGGACTACAGAGAAGATAGAGACAAGGCAATAACGGATAAGCGCTAACGATGTGGGAAATACCAGGACGCAATAGACGAAAGCGTAGCGAAAAAAAAAGTATCCAAAGAGGTGCTCGAGCCGACGAGAGTCGAGAAACTAACGCAGAGACTACCTCGTGTGCATGTGGACCAAGTCTTACTTGATCAATTTACATTGCGTACATATATACATGCATATATATTTGTATATATTGAATATGATCTATATATCTATCGTTGCACTCTTTTCGGATGATTGGTTGTTGCCGTTTGACGATAAGATAACATTTTTCACTCCCGGTCGAGTCTCGATTGTCCTTCGACGTTACTTTTTCAATTTATTATTTCATTTACGTTCGCGCGAGCAGCAGTTTGAGAAAAAACGAAATAAAATTGATGTTCTTTCCGAAGAGTCATATCCTCTTCGCCGAGGAGGGGCGACCGGTAGGGCCGATAGACTGATGATGTGCGATGATAGAGAGATGACGATGCACGCGATGGGCCCGCCTTGAGGTCAAGTGGCACCAGGGTGGTTTCTGAGGTGTCCCGGGTGAGAGAGAGAGCCGCGTTGGCGCTGGGGTGTACACCTATCCACCACACCACCTATCTACCACCTGCTATCTACTACTCGCGCGCAGTGATACGTGGTGAATTCCCGGTGAAAATCCCAGTGATAGGTTGTCGTGCGCACGGGGCCCGATCCTCTCATCGTAATCACTGGGGGAGAAAAGTGAAACAAAGAAACCGAGAGAGAGGGAGAGAGAAAGAGAGAGAGAAAGAGAGAGAGAGAGGGAGAAAGAGAGAGAGAGATAGGGAGAGAGAGAGAGAGAGAGAGAGAGAAAGGGAGAAAGAGAGAATCTCAATCTACGCTATCAACACAACCCTCACCGCCTACTACTTTGTTCGCCTGGGAGAGATAATCATGTTTACCGACACTCATCACCACTGATACATCACTATCGTCGTCATCATCTCATCACCGCCACCTATCATAAAATCACCATCTTTATCATCATCTTCACCGCTACCTCCACTCTTAACCCTTGTTACAAAGTCGACATCGTTACAATTAGTACCTTCATTCTCATCAACCATCATCACCGTCACAATCCACTACATTTCCGTCCATCCATCACTTCATCGTGACCGTCACTGCTACTGGTACATCATCGACCTAGCCATCTAGTAAGTCAGGCAGCGGCCACCCATGAGAGGGCATACGCGGGCCGAAACCCGAACCATCCGCGACTACGCCACACAGAATCCGTTCGACCCGACCAAGCGCCGTGTGCCTGGCCTTTCTCTCTGTCCGTAAGCAAGGTGGTGCCTGGGCCCAAGGTAAATGCGTCACCTTAACCGAGTGTACTCTTTAGATATACACATATCTCTATTATATAACTATATACACTTAAACATGTCTTGTTCACATATGTATACTATATATTTATATATATCTCTATTTTATATCTCATTATACTCTTGATACTGTGCACCATAGCTCAGGGGCGTCGTTGCGTATATGTCGAACCGTTGAGATGTCTTACGTAACCCGAAGCCGTGCACGCTAACGAGACTAGCGACTAATAAGTGAAGCCAGTACTGGAGAGAGATAGAGTACCTCTTTTATAGTGATATTGTTCCTGTGCTCGAAATTAGGCATCCATATGTCACTCATTAATAACGCGTTATCGATGCCACTTTTCTTTTGTTCTTTGCAACTACTGTCAACTTGCAGTCACACGTCGTGTACGTTTGTCCTTTGCTGATGGACTGCCTCTTCCGTTTGATTTTATCTTATAGAGGCCAACTTTTCTTTATGCAAGGCAATTATATCTCATTACAAAACTGTCCTTTGGACATTTTTGTATAACAAACGAGAGAAACGAAATCTTTCCAAAGGGAATGGCGCAGGTGACTGGGAATCGCCTTTCGACAATAGCATGCGCGAATATCGTTCGGGATCTTCTTTTTCTTTTTTTTTTTCTTTTTTCTTTTTTTTTTTCCTCTTATCGCGACGTAAAAACACTTGCGCTCGGACCTTGAGAGGCATCGGCGCGAATCGTAGAAAACACCACCGCCACCAAAGTGTCCCGGAGAATACGGAGACGTCTCTGTGCTCTCTCGTACTCGTGTAAGAAGAAACGGCATTATACAGGCACATCACCAACAAGTCCACGACACGAAAGTCGTACCTGGTTCCCACAGAGATACAAGCAGAGAGATCGCCCAGCGATGAATGAGCGCATACGGACCAAACAGACAATATCCACCTTCATTCGCCGATTAATGCCCCTCACGAGGAACGATCACGAAGTGTCCTTCAGACTCGAGCATGCGGAAGAGACTACGGAACGGAAAAAGAACGGACGACATGGAAGAAACGTAGCGCAACATTCAGAAAGAACATTTCCACGAAAGGAACGGGAGAACAACAGTCTCTCTGCCGCTTCTTCCCGCTATCTTCAGGATTTAGTTTATCAGCGTGTAACTGTTATTCTTTTCGCCTTAGTTTGATTTTCGCTTGTCTCTTATTCAACTTCGGACATTTTCCGTTTCATGTATAAGTCGTGTTTGGATAGATCCCTTCAAGATCTTGTGTATATCTTTTTTTGTACTCTTTGCATTTGTGTCTTAACGATTCTGTTGCACAAAATTCCAACTTTTCAAAAAGCACTGTTTATGAAATAATGTGTTAAATCCGGCAATGTCAAATACATATGGATGTATTTCTTTTATTAGATATTTTATACAGGTACTGCATATTATTAATTCTGTAATTCTATTGTGAGCCTCTTTGCAGAAGCGAATTTATTTCGAAAGTACATTACAAGTATCATCGCTTTATATCGTGCACGGGTTAACGATTATTGACAATGTTGAAAATTTGTCGTTCTGCAAAGTGGAGCGAGTTATGTATAAAATTGTAACTACACTTGTTTTGAGGATTGAATTGCATCAAAAGAAAGGTTGTATCAACAATAGATACTAAATTCGAGCACATACACATGTACACGCACGTACACACACACACGCATACACACACACACACACACACACACACACACACACACACACACACACACACACACACATACATTTCGTAATCTTAATGCTCAGCACCGAAGATACAAGGAGCAGATTTGTAGGCACTGTCGCCTCTTTTTCACAAAGAGTAGACGTTACATTACCTGCCGTAGGGAAAGACCGAAATAGGACATATATCGAGTGCACAGGATATATCTTAACCTGCGCGATATGTATCAGACTAGGGACACAGTGTAGTGAACTCCATACGTAACTACTAATTCTAAATTTATTGCATATTAATTCGTATATACCTTTAACCTCAATCGAGTCGAAATATTAATTCTTGGTCTTGTGTGATGTCCAGGATTTGAAGGATTACATGAGACAAGCTGGAGAAGTGACCTATGCAGATGCTCATAAGCAACGAAGGAACGAAGGGTAAGGAGAGACACACAACACACACACATACATACATACACTTGTTATTGGTGACGTTGGTTGTTACATGTGATTGAATAATTAGCCATTGTTAACGATTATTTTCCCATGTATAGTTGTAACAAACACGAACAACAGCTTTGGACAGTTCTACTCGCGGTTTTACTCGCGACGTCATAACGATGCAATGCGTATTATCCTCGTTCTGTGTTACCGTGTGAATTTTACGCGACTAAAATTCGTGATGTTGCAGAGTTGTTGAGTTCGCGACATACTCCGACTTGAAGAACGCTATCGATAAATTGGATGACACCGAACTGAACGGACGCAGGATTAGACTCATCGAAGACAAGAGACGTGGCCGTCGATCGAGATCGTCTAGCTCGAGATCACGCTCACGATCTCGATCAAGATCTCGTCGTCGGTCGCGTTCCCGCTCAAGGTATAATCGTCGTTCTCGATCCCGATCAAGGTACTGTCGGGGCGACATTTCGTCACCTATTCTTTTTTATATTATGATTTACTTCGTTCGTATATAATTGTCTATATAACGTGTTTGCTTTGCAATCTGTTTGTGCAATTTGTTTAATATCGATTATCACTTCTATTAACGCACATTTCAAATTGTTTCTGTCATTTTGTTCACTTTTATAATTTTCTCTTTTACAAGTGTTAACGGGATAATTTTATTACCGTTCAAGATATTAGATGTATTTCTCCTTGTTACAAGTTGTGAGTCACACGGTTGTATGCTTTCGTTTCTTTTATTTTCTTTTTATTTGACAATGCAATGAAAATTTAAAATCTTGCGTACACTCTATCGCAAAATCTATCCTTTGGCCTTTGAAGAGATAGTTTTGCGACAAATTACTTCAAACTACCAAGTACATCTTCATCGCTCGTTGGCGTTTTTATCGCAGAAGTCGCCGTAGTTCCCGTAGCCGCAGCCGTCGCAGTAGCCGTTCCAAATCAAGAGCACATTCGAAGTCCAAATCCAAGTCTAAATCCAAATCTCCGGAACGCAGCCGCTCACGTTCCAAATCCAAGTGAGTAACCTCCATACCTCGTCTCTACCTAGGATCACCTTTCTTACGCCACATTTATTTCGTCATTTAGCCGTTTCGTTCCCACTCATAGTTACATATATTTGTTTCGTTTGTTTTGTATTTTTTTCTTGCGCAATTATCGATCGTCACGATCAACGTACACTCTCTCATTCCCATTTGTTGTTACATTGGCAGTGTTTTTGGGCTGGCCACGTGCCTTGAGCTCTCACGCTTGATCACGCTTACACGCGATCACTCACTCACCGCGCGCGCTTGGAAAATAAAACAAAAAAAAAAGCGAGTTTCTTTGTATTTAGTCGTTCTACTTTTTTGTCCCCCTTTCATTTTGAACTATAATTTTGCAGATCAAGAGACCGCTCAAAGTCGAAATCTAAGTCAAAGTCCAAATCCAGATCTCGTTCTAGGTCCAAGGCTGAGAGGTCAAAGTCCAGGTCGCAGTCCAAATCCAAAGCCAAGTCTCCCTCAAAGTGAGTTCCTATCGGCGAGTTTACGGCTTTGTTCTCTCTGATCGAAATACTTGGCGCAAGAAAAATAAATCGTCTATCGGCGAAGTCGCGAACGAACTCCTAATCGCTCTCCTCTTTTCTCTTTATCGTTTTAGGGATAGATCGAGCCGCGAGCGCTCACGAGGTGACAGATCTAGGTCACGATCGGGAAGCAAGCACAGCAAGAGCCGTAGTCGTTCCCGTTCACCTATGAATGGTGACAAGTCACCGGAGAGCAGCAAACAGAAAGCAGACTGAGCGAAAAGGACACATTTTGACACTTGATGAATTTCGATTTATATTCACTGTAAAAAAAAAAAAAAGTAAACTCTATACTCAAAATATATCTGTAAGTTAGAGATTTCACGCTGTAAAGTGCTTCTTGAACCACTATGTTCTAACTTTATGGTAGAAATTGAATCTGTTGGACTTGGTTTGGTTATCGAGAAAAAGTGATTCTTGTACCGTTGAGTTCAGTATATCTATATTCAATGATTATCTTGTCATTTGCTATTTTAAGTAAACTATACATCGGAATATATATCTTATATGTTCCAAAAGTTTTTAAAAAGCAAAGTTGAAAAAATTTGATAGGAATGAAATTATTCAGAAATAAAATGCTGATTTGCTTTAGTGTAAGCTCTTTTATCGACAGTGAAATATATCTTAATATCAAATTTAACACGTGTCTCATTGTGATATCAAATTTTGTTAAGATTTTGAAAAATAAATGCAAATTCATCAGGAGAAAACTTGTCGTACGAGTATGTTTTTATGCGAAGATATATTCGAGATTTGCAGGTTTGATGAAAGCGTAAACAATTGCTCCGTATCTTGTATCTGTGGTTCGAAAAGCATTTAAATACGTGAATTGCTTAAGTTGTATCATGAAAAGAAGTAAGAATAAAGTAAAAAACCAAGGGATAAGTTGATTCAAATTAGCAATGATTATTAATTAATAAGGATTATTAATTATTAAGGAAATTCGATTCTTGTATCATCTTCGAGTTACGTCGTGTCGTCATAAAATTTCGGTATCAGGTATATTCAAACATTTAATGGATCTCTACTTATATTTATGTAATATTGCAAAAAATAAACTTTCTATCTGATTATATAGATAAAAATTAAATCACTTGGATCTGTAAGATACTTTTTAAATCAGTTTTTTATATCATATATTTTTAGCAAAACTATAGACTTGAATATTCTCCATGTTTATAACAGAGTAAAAGTTTAATTTGTCCTAGAAATATTTTATTTTAAAGTAAAAAGTATGCGCGTTGGAGAAGCGTTGCAGCTGCTCAGGCCAGCGATCATGAATCTTTTCCCTAGCGTGTGAACTAGTGAAGAGTGAAAGTGAATTTTGTGAATTAGTGAAAAATGAAAAATTTCATATGAATTTGTGAAAATTGAAACATTTCACACGACAATTTAGTCGTTCAACATGGCGGTTGCAATCTAGAGAATTCTTAATGAATATCAAACAAATCAAAATGATCAAAATAATAATGTCTTTGTGGTCCGAAGGATATTACGTGCAAAATCCGTTTGATATAACATCTAAAGAAAATGTTTCAAAATATGTATATACAGGTACAGGTAATATAAACCTTATGCACCGATGAGATATACTACAAAGACTGATGGCCTTACGGAATTTAGCGTACCAGAGAAATTTCCCTGGTGAGGCACCCGGGCGAAAGAGACCGTCTCGCATTTAGCGCAGTAAAATTTAATGGAAACTAATACTTTTCAGTCCTTTTCTTCGGATCAAAAAGATTCAGAATTCAGACATATTCAAAATGTCAATACTTTTTAATACGTTTCAATTCGACATTTTATACAGGGAAGCAGGACGAAGGGAATGAGATGCGGGCAACGATACATCATGCGTCTCCAGACGTGTCAAATCGTTTATTATAGAGGAGACTTTGATACGGCAACATGTATGAAAGAGTAAATCAGTACCGAAATCGAAGACCGATCAATATCTAACTTATTCATCAAATTAACTCGGATAAACGAACGATTCGTATCAATTTTTCTCTTATAGAAAAATGAAAGAGTAAATCAATACCGAAAATTGAATATCGATCAATACCGATAAATCAACATCAGAAAATTGTCCACATGCAATTACAATTTGTTCTTATTTTTTAGGTACTTACCCCTCTAATGTACTCAACAAATTAACTTGAATAAACGAATGATTCGTATCAATTTTTCTTCTCTTATAAAGAAATGAAAGAATAAATCAGTACCGAAAATTGAAGACCAAAATATTTAATTGTATGTATATTTTATTGATTCCCCTGGCGGGGTTGCAAATTCCAATATAATCTCTCCTTACTTCCTATTACGCTCGCCCCTATCCCCTCGCACACACACACACACACACACACTCCCATCCTCCGCCCCTCCTTAAATCTACTTTACAAATATCTTACATCTATCCGCTCGCTTATCTCTTATAATTAATTGTTCGCTTATCATCTATTCTTATATATATGTATATATCTATATTTCTATGCCGCTGTTACTCCTATAATTCTTATTTCCTACCGCCGATTTTCGCTTTCCTCCATTCATTCCATTCCTTCACACTTTCTCCCTCGCCCTCTTTCTCATCCTTTTAATCCTTCTCGTCCTCCTCGCCCCCTCCACTCCTCCACCTCTCCCTCCCCCTCTCCAAGCAACCTTTCTACCACCTATTCCCATCCCTCTCCCCCCCATCGTGCACGTTCAATATTTAATTTATTCATCAAATTAAACGCGGATAAATGAACGATCCGTATTAATTTTCTGTTTTCTTATAGAGAAATGAAAGAGTAAATCAATACCGAAAATCGAATATCGATTAATACCATAAATCAGTGTCAAAAAATTGCACACGTGCAATGACAATTTGTTCTTATTTTTCAGGTACATACCCCTTTAATCTTATTCAACAAATTATCTCAGATAAACGAACGATTCGTATTAATTTTTCTTGTCTTATAAAAAAATGAGAAAATAAATCAGTACCGAAAATCGAAGACCGTTCAATATCTAATTTTTTCATCAAATTAACGCGGATGAATGAACAAAATACGTTTGAATTTTTTCTTTTCTCATAGAAAAATGAAAGGAGAAATCAGTACCGAAAATCAAATACCGATCAATATCGAATTTATTCATCAAATTAACGTGGATAAACAAACGATTTGTATCAATCTTTTTTTCTTTTATAGAGAAATCAAAGACTAAATCAGTATCGAAAACCGGATATTGATCAATACTATAAATCAGCGTTAGAAAATTGTCTAAGTGCAATGACAAGTTGTTTTCATCTTGCAGGTACTTACCCTACTAATTTACTCAACAAATTAAGTCCGATAAAAGAAAGATTCGTATCAATTTTTATTCTCTTATAAAGAAATTAGAGAATTAGTACCGAGAATAGAAGACCGATCAATATTTAATTTATTCATCAAAATAACGCGGATAAATGAACGATTCGTATTAATTTTCTGTTTTCTTATAGAAAAATGAAAGAGTAAATCAGTACCGAAAATCGAATATCCATTAATACCATAAATCAGTGTCAGAAAATTGTCCAAGTGCAATGACAATTTGTTCTCATTTTTTAAGTACTTACACCTCTAATCTTATTCAACAAATTAACTTGGATAAACGAACGATATCAGTTTTTTTTGTCTTTTAAAAGAATGAGGAAATAAATCAGTACCGAAAACCGAATATCAATTAATACCACAAATCAGTGTCAGAAAATTGTCCAAGTGCAATGACAATTTGTTCTCATTTTTCAGGTACTTACCCCTTCAATTTTATTCAACAAATTAACTCGGATAAACGAATTATTCGTATCAATTTCTCTTGTCTTATAAAGAAATGAGAGAATAAATTAGTACCGAAAATTGAAGACCGATCAATATTTAATTTATTCATCAAATTAACGCGGATAAATGAACGATTCGTATAAATTTTTTTTCTTATAGAGAAATGAAAGAGTAAATCAGTACCGAAAATCGAATACCGATTAATAACATAAATCAGTGTCAAAAAATTGTCCAAGTGCAATGACAATTTGCTCTTATTTTTCAGGTACTTACCCCTTTAATCTTATTTAACAAATTAACTCGGATAAACGAATGATTCGTATCAATTTCTCTTGTCTTATAAAGAAATGAGAGAATAAATTAGTACCGAAAATTGAAGACCGATCAATATTTAATTTATTCATCAAATTAACGCGGATAAATGGACGATTCGTATAAATTTATTTTCTTATAGAAAAATGAAAGAGTAAATCAGTACCGAAAATCGAATATCCATTAATACCATAAATTAGTGTCAGAAAATTGTCCAAGTGCAATGACAATTTGTTCTCATTTTTCAGGTACTTACCCCTTTAATCTTATTTAACAAATTAACTCGGATAAACGACCGATTTGTATCAATTTTTCTTATCTTATAAAGAAACGAGAGAATAAATCAGTACCGAAAATTGAAGACCGATCAGTATTTATTTTATTCATCAAATTAACGCGGATAAATGGACGATTCGTATGAATTTTTTTTCTTATAGAGAAATGAAAGAGTAAATCAGTACCGAAAATCGAATATCGATCAATACCATAAATCAGTGTCAAAAAATTGTCCAAGTGCTATGACAATTTGTTCTCATTTTTCAGGTACTTACCCCTTCAATTTTATTCAACAAATTAACTCGGATAAACGAATTATTCGTATCAATTTCTCTTGTCTTATAAAGAAATGAGAGAATAAATTAGTACCGAAAATTGAAGACCGATCAATATTTAATTTATTCATCAAATTAACGCGGATAAATGAACGATTCGTATAAATTTTTTTTCTTATAGAGAAATGAAAGAGTAAATCAGTACCGAAAATCGAATATCCATTAATAACATAAATCAGTGTCAAAAAATTGTCCAAGTGCAATGACAATTTGCTCTTATTTTTCAGGTACTTACCCCTTTAATCTTATTTAACAAATTAACTCGGATAAACGAATGATTCGTATCAATTTCTCTTGTCTTATAAAGAAATGAGAGAATAAATTAATACCGAAAATTGAAGACCGATCAATATTTAATTTATTCATCAAATTAACGCGGATAAATGGACGATTCGTATAAATTTATTTTCTTATAGAAAAATGAAAGAGTAAATCAGTACCGAAAATCGAATATCCATTAATACCATAAATCAGTGTCAAAAAATTGTCCAAATGCAATGACAATTGGTTCTTATTTTTCAGGTACTTAACCCTCTAATCTTATTTAACAAATTAACTCGGATAAACGAATGATTCGTATCAATTTTTTTGCCTTATAAAAAAATGAGAAAATAAATCAGTACCGAAAATCGAAGACTGATCAATACCATAAATCAATGTCAAGAAAATTGTCCAAGTGCAATGACAAGTTGTTTTCATCTTGCAGGTACTTACCCCACTAACTTACTCAACAAATTAAGTCGGATAAAAGGACGATTCGTATCAATTTTTATTCTCTTATAAAGAAATTAGAGAATCAGTCAGTACCGAAAATTGAAGACCGATCAATATTTAATTTATTCATCAAATTAACGCGGATAAATGATCGATTCGTATGAATTTTTTTTTCTTATAGAGAAATGAGAGAGTAAATCAGTACCGAAAATCGAATATCGATCAATACCGTAAATCAGTGTCAGAAAATTGTTCACGTACAATGACAATTTGTTCTCATTTTTCAGGTATTTATCTCTCTAATTTACTCAACAAATTAACTCGAATAAACGGACGATCCGTATCAATTTTTCTTGTCTTATAAAGAAATGAGAGATTAAATCAGTACTGAAAATTGAAGACCGATCAATATTTAATTTATTCATCAAATTAACACGTATAAATGAACGAGTCGTATCAATTTTCTTTTCTTGTAGAGTAATGAAAGAATAAATCAGTACCGAAAATCGAATATCGATCAATACCAGAAATCAGTGTCAGAAGATTGTCCAAGTGCAATGACAATTCGTTCTCATTCCCGAGTCTTTCCCGAGTCGAAATATTAATTCTATATTGATCCTGCAAATTGCATCCAATTTGAAAAATCAATGCAGAATATCTAGATGCGCAATAGTGAACAAGCTTTGTCCTACCTGAACGTCTGGCTACTCTCGCAGTCTCGCCCATGATGAGTCTTCAACAGCGACGTATTCCGCAGTTATTTAATATTCGTTTATCTCGATAATGTATATGTACTTAATCCTTATATTCTTAATTTAAATGAGCAATTTTTGTTGATGTCGATTATATATTCGCTTAACAGCGTAAGAAAGAGACCAAAGATAAAAACGTAAATAGAACTGCCTTTGTTAGAACTGCGCGTGAGATAAATATATAAGGATTAAATAATCATATAAGAATTAGAGGAAATGGGAGATGAAAAACACTTTTTATTCTCATCATTCTTAAAGTTCTTTTTTCCTTTTCTTTTTCTCTTCTTTTTCTTTTCTTTTTTCTAATGAGAATGATGAGAATTGTAGCTCTCAAAAGAGCTGAAGCTGCAAAAAGACAACGGTTATGTCTAATAATGCTGTTTCACTAATAGAGATTTTAATTCAGATTCGTACAATAAGAAAGATAAACAAGAATGAGAAACGGACATTCTAGCAGTTTCTAAACGAAAACAGCAATCTGAGCATTATTAGACGAATAAAAATCAACACTTGTAGAATTTATATCAGATTCTAAGATCAATATTCATAGTTTTTTAAATTATGTGCAATTTTTCATTGAGAACATAATTACAAATTTGTATTGATAAACCTTATGTTGCCTCAGCAACCTTGCTTGAATAGACATTCATATTTTATGTGAAAAGAAAAGTAGAACTCATGTTACGTGAAATTAGGTTAATCGGAGGAATAATCAAATCTCAAGCTATTTTATCATTTTTCAAAATATAAACTATGAACGCTGATCTAATTTCGACTCGGGTATGTCCTTACTTCGAGTAAGGTTCGTTAAAATCAGAAAAGTAATAATGCGTAATAATAATAACTCGAGGTACCTCGAATACCATGCATGATGTATCGCTGTCCTCGGCTACGTCTCTCGGCGCGCTCCAAGTCCCCTCTCCATCCTGACTTCTCGATCCGATGTCCTCCTTCTGGTCTCCGTCGCAGCACCCCCGGATACTCCATCGTAGCACTGGCGACGACACTGACTCTAGCTCTAACACTCGCGCAAGTAAGGTTCGGTCAAAAGAGAAACGCGTATTAACCGACACTCGTACTATTCTGCGTCGCGGTATGCGCGTCGTTCGTCGGCCCGAGGCGCAATGTCCTTTCCGCAATCACGGAGTCATATATAAGTGTACGAAAACAAACATTCGGGTAGGCACGGTTACCCCCCACCAGTCGCTGACCTTGCCGATCAGTGTTGATGCCTGCGTCGTCCGTTAGCTGAAAATCAAAACAACTCGTGTTTTCAAAGCATGTCTGTGAAAGACTCGCTTCAAACTTCACAATACTTATTTACGTCTGTTCCAAGAATCATATTACGCCGAATTCAAACTGTCTCTATTTTGACATGACATACACGAGATCTGCGATCGCATCATTGATCTTTCTTTGGACAAGAAAATTCTGAGAGGAACGCTGCTCGAGAATATCGCATTTTATGTTTCAGGTGTCTTGCAGATTATCGAATCCGATGTAACAGATCAGGGAAAGTATGAATGCGTCGCTATAAATAACACCGTGGGCACGGAGTACTCCAAGTCAATCACGTTATACGTGAAACATACGAATATTTAATTATTATTATTATATATTATAATAAAAATGTTGTCATATATGTATTAAACAAGTTTTAGTTCGATACAGTTTTTGGTGCAGCCGCGCCAAAATTTTTTGTATTAAATATTTTTTATTGCATTGTTATAATAATTAATTTGTTACAATAACATACCAACATTCTCACCTTTTTATGCCTCTCTCTTTCACCCCTCTCGCCTGTTCCCACCCTCCCTCTCTCTCTCTCTCTCTCTCTCTCTCTCTCTCTCTCTCTCTCTCTCTCTCTCTCTCTCTCTCTGTCTCTCGCTCTCTCGCTCTCGCTCTCGCTCTCTCTCCCGTTCTCTCTCCCGTTCTCTCCCCCATTCTCTCTCCCGTTCTCTCTCCCGTTCTCTCTCCCGTTCTCTCTTCCGTTCTCTCTCTCTCTCTCTCTCTCTCTCTCTCTCTCTCTCTCTCTCTCTCTCGCTCTCTTTCTCTCTGTTACACACTTTCACCTCCTGTATTCTAGCAATATTCTTCTCTCTTTTACTCTCTATCGCTTGCTCACTCGCACTCGCTGTTCTTTGCTTCACCGCACTTTGCTTCAGCGCACCTCTGGTGTCGGAAAAACGAGATGCACAAATCCCCTCTCCTCGGCGGTCTAGCGTTTCTTTCTTATTACTTTCTTACTGAATCGTAATTTTCCGTAATTTGGACTTTGTCTTAAAATATATATACTTGGAAACAACATACACAAAACACTAGGACACTTTTCTTCCTATTTTTTAGGGCTGAATCGATTGGGACTAAAAAACGTCGATCGGTTCAGCCATTGCTGAGATATGAATATCTTACCTCGTTTCAACTCGCAGTTTCGCGTATAATAGGCACGGTGTGCCTCGCGCCGTTCGGGCGCAACTTCGTTGCGTTTGAATTTGGCGCGAGGCACTACCGTGCCTCTTGATACATATTTTTATTTTTCCTGCTCCTCCCCCCTTGCCTTTTTAGACCTACGGGCATAGTCTGGCATAGAGATGGCAACTGTGGACGTGGTTGCAGCACAGACATAAACCGCCTGAAAGTGGATGCAGCACGGACTTCCACCACATGCAGATTTTACCACCGAGACCTGAAAGTGGACGTAGCATCGTAGTTCCCTTCTCAAAATGGATGCAGATGGCGTCCTTTCCCAGTGCAGAAAATCGGTGTCGCGGAAAATGCCGTGTTGGCCGCGCTCTCAGGGGCTTATTCCGTACCTGCATATCGACAGTTGTCGGTGTCGTTAGCAGTTTTTGCGCAGCTTTTTTGTTATATTTGTTATATAAAACCTGCGCAATGCCGCTAATGACACCGACAACTGTCGATATGCAGGTACGATCATACAGCCCCTGGTATAATGATATTCTAAATTAGTTCTAAAATCTCCGCTACGAACCGCCACCAATCTCAAGGCAGATTCGGAGTCGTGGTGTCAACGATCATGCCACGTTGAAAACATGAAGTCGTAATGCGGCTCAATGACAACTCAGACGGATCTTTTATTTTCAAATACTATTATATTTAACGGTATCGTAAAACATATGTATCATTCAATAGCAAATAATTTGGCAAAAGGGACGATAATAAGGTGCTTTGCAAAACATTTTACAGCTTCAAATCTCTAGTTGCCGGATATATTGAAATCGCAATGTTGTTTTACCAAGCTTTTTGCCAAGATATATCGAGTGAAATAAAAAATGGCGATCATTTAATTTTCAACCTAATTTATTAATGATTTTCACAATGAAATATTGTATAAAAAATATGATATATACAATTTAAAGAGAGAACTTCGACTATTTACTTATTAGCGAAAGCGTTGTACACGTTGATTCGTTTACTTTCGATGAGCAATCCAAGCCAGAAGTTCATTCGCATTTCAAACATTGAGTAGCTCTGTGGAAAACGCACCGCATCAGGTAGACAAGTTAAAAATTCTCCAACAGTTTTCCAATGGTACAAACGTCATTCATCAATTATATATATAATTGTTCATTCATACAGTACAATTCGAGAAACTCTATGAAATATTTTGACATATGACGGATTTCTATTTATATTCGTAATAACATTGCAAGAAAAGAAACTTTATGGCCTCAAATACGCATAAAACTCCATGCTGTAAAATCTCTCGTCTCTCGAACTGACTCGTTTACAATATTTTTACGAAAATTACAACTCGTTGAATTTCACTTATGTTTCGTAATCAAGCTTGCCACGTTGAGACGGTACGATTCGACGGCAAGCAGAAAGGCTCTTTCTTCCCAAGTAGTATGACTCAATAGCGGATAAAAGAAACTCTGTCATCGTCTGATAACACACGACCGGATCGGAGACTGGAGAGATCTCACGCTGATCGTTGCATTTCGTCTACCTAACTTTCGTTCGCGCACAAACCGCGAGGGATCGTATGTCCGGATCGCCGAACTCGGCGAGAAATCGCGAACCGGTTTCGCTCCTCGCTGGCGATCGGCCTCGTTGGACTTCTCTCCGCCGGAATCACACAGCCGGGCGAACATATGACGCGCAGCTGGGCCTGAATATAAGACCCGGCTGACTCATTGGCGTGGCACGCGCCAACCCTCGGATATTTCGGGTTTTCCCCCTTTCGCCGCTCTGCCACCGTTTATCCCGCCTGGAATAGAGCAATCCAGCTGAGAGAACGAGGGAGAGAAAGAGCTGGCACTGCCAGGCAAAAAGGTCGTCGCCGAGGAAGCCGAGGAGGCAAAGCCAAGCGTCGTTCAATGTCAGACCTACGATGCGCGCCGTCGCACGTGAATTCCCGGTCGTCGTCGTCGTCGTCGTCGTTGTCGTCGTCGTCGTCGTCGAGGGTGAGTCAGCCACCCCCGGATGACAGTCGAGGAAACGATCGGAAGTCATGGGCGCAAAGGGGGAAGCGAGGGGCGCGGCTGAACGGCAACAGGGAGCGTAAGAGCCGTCCGTCCATTGGTCTCATTTTTGCAAGTGGTGGGGTCGAGTCCAGGGACGGACGAAGCAGACATTCCGTGGGCCACTGCGTTTTACACTACAAGAGTTTCTACTATAGGAATGCGACTGAAATGACTTGAGAGATATTCGCATTCGTGCGTCATAAACATAGTGAGGGAAGTCTTCTCCTCGCAAGGTAAACCGTTTTGCTGAAAGAAACATAGAATGATTATATGATCACGAGTAATTTTTAAGGCAATTACTTGATCACTGTACTGCGTATCGATCACATATTTGTATTAATTACTCCTTACAAGTCGTTCTCTCCAGAAATCTCCACACGAAGGGAAGCTTCGACGTGAAGATTCTAGCTTCTGTTACTTTCAGGCTGCACTTTCGAACCCCTCCTCACGCGCCGACCCTGGCCAGTGTGTAGAGAGGGGGAAGCGATGCACAGAGAAGGGATGCGGACGCCGCTGGACGCTGTTACCTGCTGTTACGTGCCGCAGAAGCGTCAACCGACTAGCCAGTGTACCGTCTACGGCCTGCCCTTGAACAGCGTTTACGTCTGCGATTGTGCCCGCGGCTGCCTGCCCCCGCGACTCGCATCTGACAGGTCAGTGCACCCCTACGGCCCGGCGCGAGTCGCATCGTCGAGGGTCGTTTCGCGACGCGCGCGTGCAATGGCGGATATCGGAGTCGATCGAATCAAGCCGAACCGGCATGAAGCCGCTCCCGGCCAACGTCGTCGTTTGTCCTCCCTTGCTCTCTTCCTTCGGCCGCCCTGTTTCTCGGACTTTGGTGTGTCTCTCGGAGGAGCGATGCGACCAACGACGCCGTTGTTCTCAGTCTCTCTCGCTATTATTGTTCTCTTTGGACACGCGGGTAGTTCGTGTAGACTCTCTTTCTCTCCCTCTCTCTCTCTCTCTCTCTCTCTCTCTCTCTCTCTCTCTCTCTCTCTCTCTCTCTCTCTCTCTCTCTCTCTCTCTCTATCTTTCTCTCTCTCTCTCTCTCTCTCTCTCGTCGAGAAACGGTCGACTTCGAGATCTGCCATTATAAACGTGAACGCGCTCGGCGACAGGACATCGTGTATACACGACGTCCCCTTCGCGCCCGGCGAAACGCACCGACGACGATGCGAGGTTTCCTCCCGGTTTCGGTTCGGTTCGGCTCGTCTTGTCGCTGGAGACGCTACATTGCCGGAATTAACGAGGTGTTCTCGCCGGTAACGGCCGGCATTTCGGTCACCGGCGGCGCTATTGATCGCGATCGATTCTTCTTAGATGGCTCTTGGCGGTGTTTCACATGCGAGTTCTTATCATAGATCGCAAGACTGACATAGACCCTCCGATTTTGCTGAATTTGTTGACGAGCGAGAGCGAATCTCCCGCGATGACGGAAACGCTATGATCGGCACGCTATTTCGTGTGGCCATCTTTCGAAGAGGTCCGATCTGACCGCTTTTGCGGACACTCGAGGTGCCATTTTCGTCGTGATGATGAAAACGCGACGGTAAGGTAGGATTTTCCGTAAATCCGCGCGCAAGTTCGAGGTTATGCGACGTATCGCCGACCGGCCGGCCGGGCTCGCGACGCAGAGATATCGATCGATCGGCCTTTCGACGACGAAGCGCGATCGAAAATGGAATCAGGGGTGTGGTCGAGAGGCAGCTTTCCTCGCAGGACGGAAACTAAATGACTCGCTCTCGCGTCCCGTGTGATAATGATATCTCAGATGAACGATATTTCTCGCGAAGCCCGACTGAGAATCGGCCGGAACGGCGACCGCCTTCTTCATTCCAAGGTAACGTCGGTTACGCGAACGCAATATTTTTCAAAACTTCCAACCTCCGAACCGAGCAGTACTCAACTGCATCTAATTATATTCGTCGAACAATGGCGTTGCAGAGTTCGTCTTTTATTACGTATCTCATACATTATTATTTTACTATTAAACGCCCGGAGCCAGGATTCAGGGAAAAAGAGAGAGAGAGGACGTATGTGTATATACATATATATATATTTGACTGCGGAATTTTTTATCTTTATCCGGCTTATACTTCTTCGACACAAACAAACATGAGGATTCTTCGCGCGAATACATATCCGAATTACTTGACATTTACAGATTCCCTGTGTATACCGACGTGATGCTCTTCGTCTATGTATATGTACGAGAGATACTCTTAATTGGATGTAAGCTGATAATAAATTTATTCGAGTCGCTGCTGCCACGGGGCGAGGAAGATCGCTCGGATCGCGGGAGAAGGCAATCTCTCTCACTCTTTCTCTCTCTCTCTCTCTCTCCCTCTCTGGAGGCTCGCTCGTCCTTCGTAGACAGGCGGGCAGCGCGCGCGGCCCGGCAGGACGGGACAAGGGCGTGGTTTTGACAGATGCATGCGGCGCCCAGGGAGCACACGCATTATGCGTCTCTTCCTCTCGCCGTCGCCGTCGCCGGCATATAACGCGCACATTTCCCGAGCTCAGTGCCGCGGCATTCGCGTCGGTGAACCTGATTGCGGCCGCACAGAGCACAATCTCGCCGATTGAAATCTGCCGTCGAATATCTACGTAGGATCTCTGGCATGAGAACCGCAGATTACGAGAGAGTGACTTCGGTAGCGGGATATCACCGTGTCGGCGTTATGACGCACACTTGGCCTGCTGTTATCTCAAGCATCGAACATCAAACGTTAGAATATCAGTAGCTTTTCCCCAAGATCGAGCAGTGCGTAGCAGTTTCTCAGATGCGCAAACGAATGTGCGTTATGTAGATGTACCGTGTGTGACCGCGAGAGACGCTGTGCAGAATTCGGGAAAGGACGTGGGGAGCGCGATCGTATCACGAGGGGTCCGCGATAACACACGAGGACACGTGTGCACTGGATATTATTCGCGTTTCCTCGGGGGGAAATCGCCGTCGCCGCGGCATTTGCATTTGATCATGTTCGCTCGCGTGTGCGGCGGCGACGGCGGCGACCGCTTCAAGGCGAACGAGGGGCTTCTGAGCGACCGAGGCGCGACGCGTTCGCGATCGCGTTGCGATCCGGCTTGCTCGCGATTAGCGTCTCTCTACTCTGTGCATCTCTTCTCATTTCGCGACACGGCGGTGTTACTAGGCGTTAACGCACACCCGGTACACTCGCCGCGCCGCGCCGCGCCACGTCATCCCGGCTGACGTCTCTGCCTCTCTTCTCGGCTGCCGGCCGCCGGCACTTGTGCGCGCGGATGACGATCTTGCTTGAAGTCGCATTTAATCCCTTGTAATTACGCGCTCTACGCCGACCGATAAGCCGCGGCCGGGACACGTCCCTTTTCGCCTGGCGCTAAGTTTCGCGACATCCGAGCGATTTGCGCGTCACCGCGCCGGCATGTTTCTCTTTTTTCCTTGCGCACGTGAGTTGGACGAAAGAGAGAGAGAGAGACTCCATTGCACTCCGATAATGCGACGGTGACTTTGGCGACTTCTCCGTAGAATTTGTCAGCCGTGAGAGCGCATCGAACGCGCGTAGATCCGGGATGCCTTAACGCGCGAATGTTTGCCGAGAGTTTCGCGGGGAGCCGCGAGGTAACTCGGAAGAAAGCGCAGGTGTCACACTCAGCGGTGCCACGTTTTCGCCATGGCGGTTGAAGCGCCGCGCGGTAAAGCCGCGCGCTCTCCACGACTCTCGTGGCCCCTTTGAAGTCGCGATAAGTGCGATATTAGCTCCTGAGAGCGCCGGCATTCCCGCGAGCTTCCGAGAGACGAGGGGAAAGCGCGCGAGAGAATAATCGCCTCGTACTCGGGGGACTCGGAGTCGAGCGGCTCGCGATGAATTTCGTGTCTGCAAACGGAATGCACCTGAACTCACATCTCTCCCGCTCGTACGCGCTTCATTAATTTCGCCTGTCGCTCAGATCGGACACGGTACAACATTTGCATACCATTCGGCACCGAGCGCGCTCGTTCCGCGCCACTTTGCGCGGCTAGGCTACGTCTTGAAGTAGCTAAATTCCCGAGAAAAACTAAATTCTCGATCCTGCGAGGATTGACATAAAGACGCGGATTTAAGAGACACAGAAAGAAACGCGGATTAAAATCGAGAATAAACGAGCGGAAGCACGTGCTTCGCGACGGCCGCAGGATTTCCTTCGTCGCATCATTGCTGACTCGATCGCATCGACTGAAAATGTGTTCGTGAAAAATTTGTCTCCTTTGATTTCCTCCAAATCCTCCAACACGCTTCGTCCTTGATTACCTGTAACCCTAATTCGAGCCCGGTCGCTCGTTCCAACGTTCGACTCTCGGCTCTTCGTCGAGGGAAACCGCCCTCTCTCACCCGTGACCATGAAAACTGAGGGTCGACGGGATCGTCGTAGCGCGCATATAGATATCCGCGGAGTTCACGAACCCCACTCTCTCTCTCTCTCTGTCTCTCCGGACGTTGCCGGCAATGCCAATCGATGAAACCGTCTGCCGCGACGGCCGCCGCCGCCGCCACCGCCGCCGCCGTCGAGAGGCAGCCGCTCCCCTGGCGTAACCTCGGAACTGCCCCCGTCCGTATGCGTATCTCTCGCGCGCGCTATCACCCATTCATGCGTCGCGGATAAAAGCGCGCGCGGGTGTCAATGTTAACGCACGGGGGCGATGGTGGTTGCTTTCGCCGGCCGGTCGACCGATTCGGTCCGATTGATCAGCGCATTTGTGCTCGTTCACTCTCGCGTCGTTCCCAAGCGATCTTGCTGTCGCCTCTTGTACTCGCTGACACTTTCCGATCCTCAGGCTTCCAGGACAACGGCCAAGCTGAGCGCATGGCATCGCCATGATATTTCGCAGCCGCTTCCTGAGAGAAGCCTGACCGCGATCCGGCTAACTCCGAGTGACTCTTCAGCAGCCGGGTACCCGCCGGGCACGGCAGCCTGTGCTCGTCCTTGTTCAGCTGGACACTCGACTATCGGAACACACCCGATAATTCGGACGGTACCTATGTACCGTCTCGTACCTATGTACGTCCCTGGCGGTACGCGCCACCGCTCGATACGATACGCGCGTCCAGGGTTCGTTAGCCGTCACGGTCGCACGGAAGAGAACCGGAGAGAGAGAGAGAGAGAGAGAGGGGGGGAGGGGGGAGAGGCCGAAAGAGAGATGAAGAAAGAGAGAGAGAGAGAGAAGAGAGTCGCGGTTGCTCGCGTGCGAGCGCGACGCGCTCGCGGCGCGTTTTCTAGCTAACAAATACGAACGCGCGCGGTTTCACGTGGGCTTTTGTATGCGCGGCCGCGTAGGTGCAGCGCGGTCGATACCGAGCGCGCGCACGCTGCTGATGCACGTGTGGCCGCGTGGCGTACGTGCGAGGAAGAGAGCGGAGAGAAGGAGAGACCGGAGCACGGCTGCGGCGGTGGCTCACCATTAAACGCGATTGCCCAAGTTAATTGGCAGCCGCGCGAACTCGTTAGCCAGCGACCGTAGGATCTCGCTCCGCGGACCGGAGCCGCGACAATGCGCCAGAATCTCTCTCTCTGTCTCTCTCTCTCTCTCCCGCGACAGTCCGATCCACTGATGGTTCGACTGAACCACCTCGGGGAATGGGACATGTGCGCCGGAGCGGCGGGACTACGTCGTCGACGGGATGTGGAATGTGCACGATGATCCAATAAATTCGTCGTGAAGTCGTCGGACGTCTCTTGATCCCGCAGTCTGACCCGGAGACTCGCGCACGTTTCAGCCATCTTCGCGCGGAGTCCTCGTAATCGCAGAAAATCGCGATAGTCGGCCGTCGTGTAGATATTTAGTAACGCGATGTCTAATCTATCCCGATGACTCGCGCTCTCTATAAACGTCGTCGCGTTCTGACCGGCGCGGCGCATCTCGATGCCGACTCGATGCAACCTAGTTTCCTTATTAAATCTCCTCCGCGGACTGCTTTCCACCTCGGGGAGAGAGAGAGAGAGAGAGAGAGAGAGAGAGAGAGAGAGAGAGAGAGAGAGAGAGAGAGAGAGAGAGAGAGACACGCACTCGTCCGCTTACTCCGACGAGGGTCGCGGGATTTATCGAGGTTTCGCCGAGCATCGCCGCCGCGATGTCGTCGCCTCATTAGATTCTACCGTTTGCAGTTTGCATAATAACCGATAAAGAGCTCGCCGGGACCGCTCGACCGTACTTCCTCGGCACGGCCAGGACGTTCAATTAAACGGAACTAACGGTCATTGTTACGGCGCTTCTTGCCGGCTAAACCGGCCGTAATTTTCTTGCCGATCTCAAAGCGCGGCGAGCCCGAGCGGCGATTATGAATCGCGCGCGGCTTAATGAATGGGATCCTGAGCAGGAGGTATATCTTCATTTTCAATTACACGTTGGATTTGCGTTGACGCGTGCCGATAAGAGAAACTCTCCGATTGATCGGCGATCTTACAGCGTCATCTTACAGCGACGGTAAATTTCTCGAGAGAATTTACACGGGAAGGAGAAAAGTGCCGTCGCGAATTCTCGAGCGTGGTATCACGTCCGCGCGCGCGCGCGCGCGCAGCCGGCTTCTCCTTGCTCCTCCTCTTCTGCCGCGATAACTGTTTCGCGATTTTGCAGTGACAAATCCGCGACAGAACGCACGCGCGCGTCACGATAAATCTTGCCGTGCGTAACGAGAGCCGCCGCGAGAGAGTTTTACTTGGCCGCGCTTCCCGTCTCGCGTCGGCCAATCGAGATCTCGTCCTCGTCTCTTACCGTTACATGCAGCCGAGAGTATACGAGCAGAGAGTGTCTTATGTACACGTTGCAAACGCCTACACACAGGCGTACGAAAGAGAGAGAGAGAGAGAGAGAGAGGAGAGAGAGAGAGAGAGAGAAAAGGCTACCGGCGAGGTGGATAAGCAAAGGACGACGCGCATGAGCCTCGCTGCTTCACCATTGCGTATTCGGCCTCTTTCGAGTTCTCCCTATATACAGGCATACGACCGACTGCCTTATAAGGACCTATACACAGCCTTGTCGATGCTGACCCACCGTTTGAACGTATCTCTCGAAAGCCTCTCTCCACGGACTCTCCAGGGCCGTATGCTCCGGGCCTGAGGCTCTCGACGTCGGATGAGAGAGACCCGGTCCACTTCGGCCGAATTTCGCACCGCCGCGATCATGGCCATCCGTCGAACTTTTCTTATCTTCTGTAAATTGTGCTGCGAAGTTATTTAGTAAATTTGATTGACAACCGTACGCGCACAATAAGCGCGGCTGAGACGAGCACAGCCTTTCCCGAATCGTCTGTTCTTTATATTTCTACTTGATTCGTAAATTCAACAACTCGACAATATTCGCGATGATTTAGTAAATAGTTTGTGGTCGAAGTGAAAATTCTAGCGGACAGTTTCATCTACTCTTCTTCATTGATTTGTTTAATAAATTTAATAATTATATTGAATTTTCCTGGGGCAATATTCGCGATATTGATGAATTTGCTAGATAATTATTAGTTTGTGGTTAAAGTCGATTTTTTATTTTTTTTAGGATTTTTTTGGAGATGTCGCGAAGACAGCGGACGCCGCTGTTACGAAATATCGGTCGGTTCTTAATCGCCGTCTTCTGTGTTTCGCGAGTTCACTTTGCCGAGAGAACTGGCGTGAACGACGCAGAAGAAAGGAATGAACGACGCAGAAAAAAACGAGAAAAAAGAAACGGTCGAAGAACTCGTACGAAATCGATGGCCTTGCACCGTGTCACAATCGCCGAACGCGCGTACTGATAATGCGCTTAGCAAAATCCGACGTTGCTGTGACTTCACCCACGTGGAATGCAGACCTTTTCTTACTCCGCGATGCTTTTTGATTCGTGCTTACGCGCGCCAGTTGATACGTACGTACTACGCTACTTCGCCGGGCGTATTTGATGACATGTTGTTACTCGCTTTCCAATGGGGATCCTCGTCTCGCTGCAAATCACACACCGCCGAATAACGGTGTGTCTCGTTGCTCGAGCGGCGTATGCGATTAATAATTGAGATAACTCGCAATCCCGCGAAGTAACATTGCAATCTCCGGCGACTAGCAACTAACGTCGCGATTAATGGAAATATCGCGACATTAATTTTAATGCGTCAGCCGGCGAGGGGGGGGGAGGGGGGTAAGTCGAAGAGCGCGATTACTGCGCATCCAGTGCGCGAGAGAAGAGAAAAGAAACAGGTCGATTTCATCGCGAAACGCAGAACCGCGGAAGAAAAATGTGCACGTGGGAGGTGAACGCTGATCGGTACGCCGCGCGCGATCGCCCACGCGCGATAATTAGATTTGCGTTATTCCTTGCATTTTTTCGCGTTGACTCAGATGAACTTTCAATTCTGCCTAAATGCGCACAAGCGAAAGAGGGTGGGCAAAGGGGACGCCGAACGGATGAGTCATTGACAGTTTAGCGCGTAAACGCGTCGCGAATACTAGATTCGATGTGTATAAGAAGCGTGTGTGAGTGTGTCCAAGTTGACACGTACGCAAAATACGCGTGTGTGTGCACGCGTCGAGACGACGGCACGACGTCCGCGTCGATTCCGTGCCGCAAATATCGATTATTTGCCGAGCAACATTTCGAGCCCGGCGCCACCGGATTCGCCGGTGTTTTCTTGCCGAAGCAAATATTATTCTCGGAGACCGAAATTTACGATCTAACGCGAGAGAGAGAGAGAGAGGGGGGGGAGGAGGAAGGAAGACGGAGAGACGCGATGTATTCCGAGATGAGAATCTACGAGATTGTTTTTTTTTTTTTTTTTTAATATGAAATATTCGCGAAAGTTGCTCGCTTTTTCACCCGTTAATTTGAAGGTTGCGCTCGTTAACGCAAAGACGTGTGTCGCGCGCGGTACGCACCATTCCGCAAGATAACCCGTGCGTGTAGATATAGGTGTGGGTGTGATTTGATGTAATATTACGACGTAATATTACGAGATGGCGATCGTCGTTATCCTACGGGAAAGAGGCGGCGGAAGAACACGGTATCGTCGCGAGGCATTTATCGGGGTCCCTCTTGGTCGCGGCAGTGTGTCATTATCGTAAATAACAAATGATTAGTCCGGATGAAGTCAACCGTGGTGTAACGTCTGCCACGCACATAGCGCGAGGATGCGAGGAAACATGCCCGCGCGATTCTCATTGACGCCGCCGAAATTGGCTCTCTCCCTGAGTCGACATGCGAATTTCGGCGCCCGCTGAATTCATGATCTTCAGCAGAGCCGTTGAGATTATGAGAGACTGTGAGACGTTGAGTCTCCTTCGTATATCTCGTGCCGCGCGTTTAGAAATCTCGGCAGAGCCGAGAGCGGTGAGCTTTTACTTCGACTATACCGCGTCTTCAATACCCGATGAAATTTCATGCCGTTGCCGCGCTCGGAAAGAAGTGTGCGACAAGGAACGGAATATATTAGAAGGAAACGCAGACCGGAAACACCGCGAGCCACCGCTGCTTCCGCTTCATGGCACGTAAATTCTTCGGTCGAGCATTACGGAAGCTCACAGATAACAGTCGAATCCTTCGCGCGAAAATTCATGCGTTTCCTTTTTGCGATTTAAAAATACTATTTTTGGGACTTTGGAAGATGACGTATCCAACTTCAATACAACGTTAATTAAAAGAAAAGAAAAGGATAGATGTACGCTCCGGCGCGTTTGCTTTTCATTTTGTTGACAATGGCATGGATCTTAAGGACTCGAATGGACTACCGTCGAGATTTCCGATCGACCGCGAGTAAAATTCCGCTACACTCGCGGCGGGTGCGTCGAGACGCGCGCGCGCGCGCTTCCGTCGCGATGTGGCTGTCGATAACTTCGTTCTCGTCAGCTTCGTCGCTTTCAACAGCAAGCGCTGTTGTCAGCGCGCGGATTGTTAGCGTGGTAACAAAAGAACCGCCGCGTTCGCTGACAATTGAAAACACGTAGCCGCCGCCTCTTGCCGATACGCTCGTTTTATTGCCGCCGATGCTCGCTCGCGTGCCGCTCCTCTTTATGTACCTTACGGAGAAATGGCTCGCGTACGTAATAACACGCGCGATATCGCACGTTCCGCTAGCTGCTATCTTCCAGGAAGTTATATCGATGCTCCTCGAATGCACGCTCGTACATCACAAATATATTCGCCCGTACAATTGTGTTAACATCACCACCGACGGACAGGAATGTGGGGTCTCATTAAAACGATAAAATAATGTAAATATTATTCTCGCGTCTCTCTGTTATTCTCGAAAGAAACACACTTTAGCGTTTCGTATTTTTTTTTTTTTTTTTTCTTTTCTGCCAGGGAACGCAGTATCGCATCTATTAACGAACCACCTACCGACGAGAAATCTAAGAAAAGACATGTCGTTCCGAGGAGATAAGTTACATAGCGTGTTAACGCTCCTCCAGTTACGGCTTAGAGACCTTCAGGGTGAACGTATCGTTCGGAGTTAAATTGTACAGGATGTCCCAAATCGCTGTCGCGAATCACTTAAAATCTGATAAATGAGAAAAAAATTAAAATTTTGAATTAGCATGTAGAATTTTCTTTTCTCAATACATTTCCAAGGATCTCCATCACCAATGGATGTTTTGCGACATTTAGAATGCTCAGGGAACTTTCATAGAAATGCTCGTAAAAGGCGCTGATGAAAAAAAGACGATCGTATTTCGGAGTTCACGCAGCATGTTAGTTAGTAATGTGTAATCAACTTCAACCGTTCGCTATGAACGACTTTGAGATCGCCGCGTCCGGCGCATAAAATTTTGAGCTCTCATTAAGCATCTGGATGCATTTTATTTATTAACTCTGATTTATACGATTAATCTTACCACGACAATTGGATAATCTTAAATTTCGCGAAAATTACCAGTTAATCAAGTCATCGGTACAAACGAAGGCAGGCGTCGTTACGCGATAGGGTCTAATTCACTGAATGAATGGATATAAAGTGTAGACGTGTGAATTAGGAGGATATCTTGCGTAATTTGATTCGGTGAATGCTGCTTCGATGAAAATGATGGTCGATCTCAGAATGATGTCCATGTGATTACAGATCAAGGAGTGACAACGTTGCGCCATGTCGAGTCCGTCGTTGAAGGATCTGCCTAAAGTAGCCCTAGATCTGAAAAGCGAATTGGAAGGTTTCAACCATGGCTGCATGAAGAAAGCTGCTACCGCCGAGAAAAATGTTTTACCCTCTGCTGAAGGTACATGCGCGAGATGTAAACACACACATATATCTTGATTGACAGTGCATGAAATCGATCCTTGTTGAACTGAGTCACTTGAATTCTGTTATTTGCTCGTAATGCAAGATTTATCGTATATTGTCTATTAATTTATGCGTGCCTTTCTATTAATTTCACAACTAATATGTTTTCAATGAAATTACATTTATTTGTACTACAGTCTCTAATAAGTTGTGTATTTAGCGCTAAATGTGATTATACTGTGTGTCCGAATTTTAAAAATAATGCAAAACTAGTACGGCATTCTCTCTTTTTCTCTCTTTCTCTATTTATCAGTTGCCACGTAATAAAACTCTGTGAATTGCTGATATAGACGTACGACAGGAGCGACAGCACTCGGAGTTGATACACGGCTTGGAAACCTTTAAGACAGATCAGTTGAAGCACGCCGATACAAAAGAGAAGATTATATTGCCTAACGCCAAAGGTATTGCTTCTTAAGACCTTAGCAAGGGACTTTTGGAGCATTACTTCATTTTCCAGCGCTGCGACGAAGAGTATTTCTTCGGCTTGTCAACGCAATGGCAATGGACATCTGGGATCAACTGTCACTTCCGCTTAGCTGGGAATTATCGTTTGCATGCAAAGCTTTTTCGCTCTACTAGTTATAATTGATAATTTGTTAGTGAGGGATATGTGGTGATTATGGCGATGATTCTGATGATGTCTTTCTGTTGCTTTAATTGTCTTTCGTTAACCTCTCATTATCGTAATCTTGCCAAATTAAAATGTTAAAAAGTCAAGCAAAATTTAGAAAAATAACTTGCGCAGTGCGAAATATATATTTTTATAGATCTTTTTACTGAGCTTCAATCTCTGTTTATCTTATACGAATTCCTTAACTCAATTTGTAATAAATTGTTGGTTTTGACACGTGTGTCGAAATCGAAAAAAAACTAAAATAATGTAATCACAGTTTAGAAAAGTCCATTATTGAATCGATTAATCCCATATATAATAGCATATATAACAAAAAGGTTAATTATATATTCTAATATATTCGGGAAGATGAATTCAAAAATATAAGCAAGATTTATTTATGTAAAATCCACTTTGGACACATATGATTTATTCGAAGTTCAATTTCTTCACGTAATATCACTTTAATACTATTCCAATTTGAGCTCAAATACTCACGTATAATTTAACCTCGTGAAAACGTGCGGATTTTATATCACACGCGCGAAGTATTAATGGCGTGCGCCTTATAAAGGAAGAGCAAGGACGACGAACGGTACCAGTCACTGATCGATTGCGTCTGAACGCGCGCATGATTTTCAAATTTATTCTCTATACTAATCCGCTCGCTCGAGTTGGATTAGTATCCAGCGATATAGCAAATCCATCTATCTAACCGAGATGCGAGATGAGGAGATGAGAATTCCATTTCTCATCCGCGATCTTACTCATTTGCAATGTACGTCGTTTCTATATGTTCTAATACGGATTGTACCGTTTTCAGATGTTGCTGCAGAGAAGACTCAGCAAACGCTGATCGCTGGCATCGAGAAGTTCGATACCGCAAGTCTCAAGCATACTGAGACTCAAGAAAAGAACCCGCTACCTGATAAAGATGGTACGTAGATGAGGAACATGATTTTTACATATAAACATAAACATCTTTTTGTGTGAATTTATATCTTGTAGTAAAATTATAAAATGAAATATGAAATAAATCCAATATTTTTAATAAATATCCTCCTAATGCATTTGTGTTGCATTGTGTTGCAGCGATTCAGCAAGAGAAAGGAAAACAGCAATTGATCTCCGGCATCGAGAACTTCGATCCGGCGAAGTTGAAGCACGCGGAAACTCTGGAGAAAAATCCTTTGCCGACCAAAGAAGGTTCGCATGCGTTATTAATCCCAAAACAGAATTGTTTTTTATCGTCGTAGACTATTTGATCTTAGAATTGTTTTGGTACCTTAGAACCACTTATATATACACTTGAAAGAAGAGGGTCATGGTCAGTTCAAACAATGCCATAGAACTCGTATTCAAGATATATACGATGAGGATAGTTATCTCTGTAGAATTTATATGCGATTCATAGTTGTACATGTAGTGTATGTCACATGAAGTGGATAAGAAAAAAAAAGATTAGATCTAGTGCGAGATATCTTTTTCGCCTTACAATAGCATTAGGCATGTCGATAAGCAATGACGCTTCCTCCGATGATGGTCCCAGTTTATTATTTATGAGTATTATGTGTTTCAGCGATCGACGCCGAAAAGATAGCCGCTTAAAACGAGAGTCGCCGTATACACGAAGGAACACGAAGGAAGGGAACGGGAAACGGCGACTCGTCGCTTCTTCCATTTTCTATATCCGTGACATTTTATAATTATTCGTACATTGCCAAGAATGAATGCGCGAACGCGAAGCACTGTGTTAGTCGTAATCCTATGATTATACTTATACTTACTACTGCCATCGGGCGTGTTTCCTCCTTCTGGCGAGATCGGAAGACTCTCGACGAAAACGTCCAATTGAATCACTGGGGTAGTCGCGATGACTACGCCGCTGCTGCTGTTCCGTTTTAATCTCGATGTCCAATCCGCTTGTCGAGAGACGATTGAACGGCAATTAGACAACGACTTGAACGAAAGCGGATCTAAAGAGGGGAAAGAAAAAAAGGGAGAATTCTCGTTTCGCCGTGTGGTTTGTCTAACTTGCTTCCTAGCTGGACTATTCGCTCGTTTTGTCACGCGAACAAACATCGTGACACGAGTGTTCGCCTAAGTCAATCCGACTAAATAAGATGAGGAAGCGAAGAAACTTGCAACTAAAATGATCGGTAAACGCGATGGGAGTTTGGAACATTTATTATCGTGAGAGGAGGGAGGGTCTTTTACTAAACTCGCTTTGGACCGCGCGGGATCGTCGTCACCTCGCCAAAGGATGTAGTTTTTTCTATCGAGGAAGAGAGAAAGAGAGTTGCTTCATGCGCGGGTATACGTTATTTTCGATAATAGCAGGCAAATTTCTCGGTGGCATTGCATGATGATCTGTTACAGCAGATAGCAGACGCGGAAGCACACAGTGGTCGATCTTATATTTATGTAAAAATCATATTTTGTATAACGGGCTATTGTACTTTTTTAATATTTCGTACACATCGCATTGTCATTCCGATGAAATTATTACGACGAATAAAAAAAGTAATTTGTACGACGGCTTGTTGGAGCTTTTTCCTCCTCACCCTGATGTGAAAATTTCTCACCTTAGAAGGAAATATTTTGCGCCATATTTATAATCCTAATGGAGAATGTGAGATGGCTGCGTTCGAGGAGCGCGACTACTGTGTCGGTCGGTAAATTAAAAATTAAATTTTTTAAATTTAGCGCGACTACTGTCGGTCTACATCAACGACCTCTATGACTTGTAATACATTTCTACATCGATTGCCAACATTGAATATACATTATACTTCACATTGAGGGCATTGAAGGGCGAGAGAGAGAGAGGGGGGGAGGAAAATAGAGAAAAAAAACGCGTAAAATGTGACTAAGAAGAATAACGTATTTAGAGATTTGACCTTTTCCTCTTCAAACAGCTAATAAAAAAATTACTCGTCCTATAAACAACATTATGTGTGATGATCCGAAAATACTTAAATAAAAGTTAAAAAAGAATTGAAAACTTAAGTCAAGGATATAGAACAACTGAAATTATTTCTAAGAATGGCGAGAAAGATATGAAAATTTAATGTTAAAGTAACAAAGTCACAAAGACCAGCCATGTACTATTGCAATTTACAATCGTACGCATATGTGCGCATTTGCGTAGTTTGAAAGTCGTGATTATCATACGTTACGCTATTCTACTGACTATAATTGTCGTTACGACATTACAATATAGTTTAGTCGCTCGTCGCGGTTGCCGCGAAGAACTGATTGTTCGCCGGTTATTTACGAAGAATCTGCGGATGATCTTCGCTCCTTTTCCTCTTCGAGATACTGCAACCGGAAGTGCTCTACTCCTTTTCCGTGTCAGTTGAAGCATTTTCGATACGCACTTTTGCCATACGCCCGAAACGCTTAGATTCGTTTGTATTAATATGGCGATTAGTGTATGAAACACTTAAGATATGTTTTTAAGATACGGCGACTACTTGTGCATTATCTTCGACGCATTTGTGCTATTTGAAATAAATAGCCCTTCCAGTCACCCACGAAGTGCTCACGTAGCGTTCACCAAGGTGCAATCGATATCGATTAAATATCAATATCGATTATTAGGCGAATCATACGTCCAATAACAAAAGAGGTGAGGACACTTTGTGTCATACTCGTTCGTGAGATGGTGAGCAGCGTTGTTTTGCAGTAACAATGGCCGAGAGTGAGAGGTAAAGTATATTCTCGTGCAAAGTTTTTGTATCATATTTTTGTGTGAGTTTCCTCCATTGCGGGAGTTTGTCGCGTTTGATACTGATTGATTCTTTGATTGGACTCTGAAATTTCGATTCTGAATTTTACCTTTCAACCACGAGAATCGCTTTTGTCAATCTTCATCTTTCATGAAGACCGACGTCGTCTTCGAACCTGGATCTCCTTGGCAAACTTTTCAAGTTAGAACCTGATGCGTGTGAAAATTTTAAACCGAGGACGTGAAAGACATTATTGACCATTGATGATCCTTGATACCGCCGTTCCGAATCTTTATACTCGGTTATCTACCCATCACTTGCCATCCATACTCGCAATCTTTTGCCATCGCGGTATACGCTAATGACATAATTTACATAGCAAAAATCTGAAATTTGTTTTTTAAACTAATATTCATGATTTTATAATTGTAAATCATTTGCGATCTTTGAATGAGAGTACAATTAACTACTGATGTATCTCCATGGAACATTTATTCATCTCTCTTTATGGAGATCATTACTTCTCACACATTAAATAAGCATATATTGATGAATAACTCTAGATTTACTAAGTTACAAGAATTTGTTAATTAAGAATGGAGTTGTGAAATCTTTAGATTCATTAGTGGTATCTAAACAGTTTAAAAAAGGCACATATAAAGCACAAAAGGAACTAATTAACTATTTATTCTCTTAGAAATAATTTTGCATATAGAGTAACATCGTTCATGATATGAGCAAAAACATTTTATCCTTGTAGGATACTTCTGTAGTTAATTTTTCCATATTTTGCAGATTTTGTATCTCTTTAAATTTGGACTGAAGCAACAGTCGCTTAATATTTCCAATTGCATACCTTTCTGACTAAAATCTAAATCTGAACGTTTGACAATATCTAATGTTTTAGTAACAACAGAGATATATTACTTTTATTATAGTATTGATTTTTTTTTTTTCAAAACAAACATTTCTAAGATGAATATAAGGTCTGTACCAAATTGTGTATTTTTTATTTGTGCAATTTTTACAGCTTAGAAATATTTTACATACATTAATACATATTTATTTTGACAATATTCTTTTTATTCTACGACTTTGTCAAGAAGCTTTGACTCGACGACATATGCCAGTGACCAGACATCCAGCATTAGATATTGCCCAGATATATTTACCAGAAGAATGCCAAAACGGATGCAAGAAAACAGCAATATAGATAAATGGCTGGAAGATAAAGGTTACTATAGAAAGGACACTCCTAAAGATCCAACTTGTTTATTTCGGGCGATCAGTGAACAAGTGTATCATACACAATATTATCATATAAAAGTCAGGAAAGAATGCATAGCATTTATGAAAGAAAAGAGACACTTGTTCGAGGAGGTGAGACTTTTGTTCGTTCGCATTACATATTTACATACTGAACAAATCAACATTTCTCTCTTTCTCGCTTTTCTTTATTTCCTCTTTTTTATAGTTGGTAGCTGTGCCGTACGAGCATTATTTGGATCAAATGGCATGCTTCACCGAATGGGGAAGTATGAACGAAATTCGTGCCATGTCCCTACTTTATAAACGAGATGTGATTATATTTAATGGGCAAAAGCAGACAGTTGAGAACATAACTAATAGTGATTTCGATCAAAATTTATTAATATATTATACACCGCCGAAGCAATATGAAACTGTCTTGTCATCCTTATATGTTAAAAAGGCTGCTTACTGTCAATGTAAATGAATATTTTTTTGTTCTTACATATTACTACGACAGAAGACTTTGAGACGTTGGGCTGTAATTTTCCTGTTTCTAGCTCTTGTTTATGGGACTCTGTACGAGCGTGTTTTCAACATGACTGGTATCAAGCACACTGCTGATAAAATGCTAAACGATCGAAATAACGCATTCAGACACGACAAATTTTTCCAAAAGGGAAATCTCGAAATTAGAGAGTAAGTTACTTTTAAACAAGCTTTAGTGTTCATGCGATTATTGTGAATGCAACGGAAATCCTCAAGTGCAAGTCGGTTTTAACTTTTGGTACATTTTCGCAGACAATTGACCGTGGATTTATATAACAAAATTGAAACTGGTCGTATCAACGGATCAGCGGATGAAATGCAATCCGACCCGAAAGGAATACCACCTATTCCTTACAGAGTCGCAAAAGCGCTTAGTCCCGATATATATCGCAATACGGATTTCGATACGTGGCATGAGATAAAAAGAGGTATACGTGCAAAAACATACATTATACAGCACGAAACTTGCTTTTATACTTCGAATGAAATGTTTAAAAATAAAGTGATTTGTATACATACATAGAAGTAAAATACGGAGGATGGAACAGACACAATAGCAACGAGCTTCAAATCGGCGGCAAATGTTTGATTAATCTAAGCTACCTGATCGACCAAGCCAAAAATAATAATAATAATCCGTCGCAACCCAGTACTAGTGGAAACAATGGCAAAAATATACAGCCGAAACCAAAACAAGATAAATCCTTTTATTTTGGATATATACAAGGGATGGGTCCAAATGAAGAGCCGGTTCTCGTTTTTGTCGAAGAGTTGGGTGAAATACGTCGCGTCCCGTACGCTGCCTTAAAACCGTTTCCTCTCGCGAAAAAGAATAAGCAGAATAATTCGACACCACATAATAAAAAAAACATACCTATGGATACAGGTTATTTTGTTAAATTATTTAATTGTAATTTTTTCTTACCATGCGTTTCATTAATGCTTATTTGTACTTTTTCGCAGGTCGACGATGGAGGAAAACGTACAATTCGACTTCACGTAAAAAGAAAGATACGGTCAGTTTAACAATTAGTACCGTAACAAGTAATACGAATAATACAAATACGAGTAAAGATGGTGTTGACAGCAATAATACCAGAGGTATTGACAAAGCCGACTTTAAAGCTGATGAACACAATGATGAATCTTCGTACGTATCTTTGTCAAAGTAATTTAATTACGTCACAACTTTTTTACATTAAAACTTTCGAATACATCAATTCGTAGAACGAATACTTATATTTTGTAATTGAATTTACAGTAAAGTAAATGAAGACCAAATCACAGAAAATCATGCTACAAAGGACTGTACTAATCATGTGACAAACGTAAGAATATTTCGATGTTATTTTCAAATATCCGAAAACATTGGTGTACGTTTCTCTTTATCTTTTTTTTTTTGTTATATGATTGGTATTTGCAGGAAGCAGCTAACAAGCCGTCTACGACGGTTGCTCACAATAACCCACAGTCTTTAAAGACGAACAACGCAGCACAAGGAGTAAACGAAGACTGTAAGAAAACTAATAGTACACCAGTACTTACAAAGTATAATAGCGATAATAGTTTTGTAAGCAAGCCTGCAAGATCTCATAATAATCATGACAACAGTCATCAGAATACGTATTCCAAAGCGAAGGTGATGGACGAGAATTATTGTTCTTCTAACAGTAAGTGTTCAGAAATAAGCAATATGTCATTTATAATTGTCACACTAATAATGTTACACTGTAACTTTTGTTTCACAAATGTAGGAATATATAAGAAATATAATATTAGATATTTAAAGAATAATCTTGTTACAAGTTTCATAAAAGCATTTCTTGCATGATATAAACTTTTGCATTGCTATTTAAATAAATTTAAAAATGCATGTATTAATGAATACAATTTGTGTATACAATACGATCCAAATAGAAACTTGCAACATCACTTTGTTATATTTCAGTTAATCCACAAATAAATATAGTACCCAACTCAGACTTATTCTACGTTTTCCCGGATGGTAGCACATGCCCGGTTTTTCCATTTTTGCCACGGAATTTTGGTGATTTGGACCAAACTGATCGTAAGTTATTTTGCGAGTCTTGGCCATCGCGTATAATTATGCAATTGCACTCGAAAACATATTTATTTTGAATAATATTTCTTTTCATATTCCTTTTTAGATTTTATTCCACCGAGATTTGCGTATAATTCGGGTATAGAGGTATGTGTATAGATATATGTATATTTTTGTATTAATATATATATACACACACATCTGTACATGTTTGTGTTAAACTCTCCTATACATGCCCAAAGTTTGTCAATCTCATTTTGGTTACGTCCTTATGTGTGATGGACAAAAAAAAATATACCATGCTTTATTGTCGAACATCGAAAATGTATATAAGATTCATGAATAAACTTGACCACTCTTGCAGTATTTACGTGTAAATGAAGCTTGGAATTATGGAGCTATGATATTTGGATCAGGTCATCATGGTGCATCACCATTAGAAGGGACACCTAATGCTGGCATGAATAGTAGTGTATCGATAAAAGTTTAAATTTGCATAAATCGTCCTACGATGTTACGACAAACGTGGTGTCTTCTTTTTCATCAGATGTTGCATATATGCGTGAGGATACGCGTCTTGCCAACGGCGTGCAGAATTGTTCGTTAGCGTGCAACGAGGCAGCGGGATGCAACATTGACGGCAGGGATATCGGCAATGTCGAGCCGATAGTCCACAAAACTCCGTCTCCGTATATAAACGGTATGCAAAATACGAAGCATCCGAAGCAAGGAACACCTAGAAATTTAGGTGGCAAGGACTTCTCGTTTCAAGGGTCAGATAAAAAATACAATGGGATGCCTAATAAAGGCAGCAAAGGTAATAATTAAGCATTGTTTCATCCGTTTCTTTATAAGACTCCTGGGTGCTGATTCGCTGCCGCCATATTCCTTACGGAAATTACGTTGTAAAAAGTAAAAAGATGTATTTATACAATGATGTTTACAATCGGTTAAGCATATTTTTTTAAATATTCTAAAAACTTGCTCTAACAATCAATAAATATGCGAAAAATGAACGTGATAAAATCATGAAGAAAGATAAGTTAAAAGGGAAGGTTATGTTAATTTTACAATTATTTACTTGTTTGATAGAGTTTGATAGAGCAAAAAGAAAGCTTTGGAGCGTTTTAGAAATATATTCAATCCATATTATATAATTAATTCCACAATATCTCTTTGTTTCAACGTAATTAATAGGAATTTTTAATATGTTTCCTGGCTTTTGACGTCATTAACTAAGAGTTTCGTGGTGAGGGACTAGAAGTCTCAAGAAAAGTACACGTCGCGCAGCTTTGTTGGAGAAAAAAAAAAGATCATGATGACAACTACGAACACGACACACAAGTTTTGACTGACGAAGAATCTTTTCCATTTGCAGGCAACAAGGCCCGTTATCAGCAGAACAATCGCAACGCGCTGGCATATGCACAATACTGGAATTACCACAGCGCGGTTGTCCCGATTGCTTCCGCGAACGATGCGAGAATCACTCATATGCAGCAGCAACCGCAACATTTAGATCCAATGATCCTGCAACACCAACAACAACAACAACAGCAGCAGCAGCAACAGCAGCAGCAAGCAGCGATGAATTCAGTGAACGCGTGCGCTCCTTACATACCGCCGAACAACATGATATTTTATCCGAACGACGCGGCAGCCGCGGAAGCCTGCTGCAACCCGTACTACATGAACGGTGCGTTCGTTCCTATCGCGTGCTTCCCACCGGGAACCCCGCCGTATCATGACGGGCCTGAGAACGCGGCAACTGGCCCATCGCCGCCCTATCCGCCGCATTTCTTCCCGCAACATGCCGAGGCTTATCCGTCGGCACCGAGTTATCCGTCAACCATGTATCCGTCTATGATATATGGCCCACCAGCGCCACCGCCGCAGATGCAGTTTCCTCCCGTTATGCAACAACAGCAACAACAACAACAACAGCAACACCAGCTGCCACCGCCGCCAACGGCGAACATGCCAGAACATTGGTACCCCATGGTAGGACCATCGTCACATTACGTGCAGTACGCGGCTCCAGCCGCACCCGTCATCACCGAACAGCCCTGCAACGGGCAAACTACCGGCGGCTCGGCTTAGGATTGAAGATCAAGTTTTGCGATACTGAAGATTAAAGAACGACGCGCGGTTATCCTGCAGGTATCATGGTGCTCGGCTCGGTGCTTACCAGAGAGATTTGTATCCGTAACTTGCACCGACCACATCATTACTTGTAATACGTACCTGTGCCTCTGCACCTGTGATCATTGCACAGTCCTTGATAGCGTACAAATTATTGTCTAAGATAAGATTCTAAAGATCGACCAGCGATGAATAAGAAAACCAATAGCAATAGCGCTCATCACGGCGTTCGCAGTTGGATTGTGCTTCGAAGACTAAATCTGACTATGTTAGACTGATATTGACTGATATTAATAGAGAGAAGACTGATTATTTAGCAAAATACTTCAGTGACAGACTACGAAGTACTACAGACCGTTGAACGCGTGATACATGAGCTGGTGATATGCGACTTTCTATCGTAATTCTTTAGCTCTTTGTAGAGAGAGTATATATACATATATATATATAACATCTTGTGCTATGTGTACGCCTTGTACGTATAGTGTCGATAATCTCGAAGATTTATCTATTTATATACAATGTGTTAAGTTCGCTACGTAATTTTATACATAATCTCCGTGAATGCGATTGAATTGCGTTATAAATCTATTTTCCTCATTATTTTCTTTACTATATTATACAAGGAAGATCGAAGTGTGTATACCTCATCGTCGATCGAATCGAGATAAAGCCGAGATAAAAGAGATTGTTACTTGTAACAGTAAGTTATTGCTTATTACTGGTAAGTTATTACTTACAACAGTAAGTTATTATACAATGATTACTTATAATAGTAAGTTATCGAAATTGCTGTTACTTAAAACAGTAACAATAATTGGCCTAAGATGCGTTACATACTTATAGGTGCCATGTTGAATTAAATATTCCTTATACAACATAGCCTAGAAAGTGGTGAGGGTAGTAGATTTATGATTCAATCCAGTTGCATCCGTGGAGTTTGCACTTTAAATTATGCAGCGAGCTTGACACATCATACATAAAAGGGATAAAATTACGAAATTGTCGATGCTGCGTATAGTATAACTTGACTACTATTAAACATTAGTACTCAAAACATTTAAACGTCAGTATAAATTCAGTTCTTGCAAATTTGGTTAAAAAAAGACGAGAAATCCTCTTTGGCTTTAACATTGTACGGATGATGCAGCCAGTTAGAACATATACTAATATATAGTGGTAGGTTTAATATATTACATACTGTTACTCGTTTGTGTGAAAGAGTTGATTATTTAGAAGTGTAAGTGATAAAAGTATCAATCTTTTATATCATCTAAGTATTGACGTCATAAAAACTAAGATCTTGTTCGCTATAATATTATGTTTACGATATTCTTTATATCTATATACACTTTTTGTTAAAACTTTTGTCAAATAAACTATATAGACAGACTGATGGCTTTGTTTGGCTTGTTAACGATACGCCTATATTTTGGTTCAATTTCACAAAATGCACCTTTTCAAGCTCGTACGTGCGTGCGTGCGTGCGTGTGTATAAACTTCTAAAAGAGACAACAAATTACTTCATTGACAAATGGAGTTATCAGTGCCAAGTGAATTTTATGATAACTTATGATTGAGCTTTTCCGGAGATTCGTCATGTGCACTTGGAAGAATGGCGATAATTGACGGATAAACTGTATGACCTCGTCATATATGTATTAGCGGCGATATCTGAAAACTTTTTTTAAAAGCATTACACAATTTAGCCGCCGTGCGCTTAATCGCGCTTTGCAAAAGGAAAGATACCACAAATTTTCTAAATTTTATTAAACGAAGTGATATTCTTACAAAAGTCCAGAATGATCGTCATTGTGGTGCTCGTGTCCACCGATGTATACCGTATCATAATGGAAATCATATAATAAAGAAATAGATGTGCGTGTGTGTGTATGTGCGTACACACACACACACACACACACACATACACGCACATACATGTTCTTTTACGATACATTTACAATTCAGAATAGAGAGACAATAGTCTCGTGTATATAATGAAGAAAAAGAGAACGTCGTAAGAACGCTCGAAAAATTTTGTTGTCCAAACCAAAAGCTACATTGTACAAAACTTACCGGCCCGTCTTACAGCGGTAAATTCACCATTTTATCATATTGTTTTATATCGTTATCCTAGCTCTAGTATAAGACGAGATTCTCTAAAGTGTAGCCTTCGTTATCCGCCCATAGTGTTCGTCAAAAAAAGTGCGCGTCTATCACGTTCTCACTTCGTCTTGTATATAATTACTTGGCTAAAACTAAAATCTACATGTTGTAGACTCAATTCTTAAGACTATAAACGGGACACTGAAACTTACCAGCCAACCTTAGGTTTCCTGATATATACCTCGCACACTAATTAAAATTTAAAGTATTTTGCATTATATATACGGACTCTTTAATGCACGTCTTGATTTTACTCTCTCGCTCTTACTTTTCTATAATTCTTTCCCATAAACATGATTAAAGTTATGTCCGTTTCAAACAACAATGCTCCGCATCCTTCCGTAATTTTACACGTATATGATGTTTACGAAGGAGACAGAGAGTTGCACAGATTTCGATCAACTTCAATTCAATATTTACGACAAAAGTTTCGTATGTACTTAACAGTAAAGTCGCACGATACTGGATCCGAGGTAACACACGATAAACAACATCGGCCATCACATGTTCTTGCTTACGTTAAAGCTTGGAAAACCACAGCGCATATTCTGTTCGTACAAATGTTATTCACAAATTTTACTTGTACATTTCTTGCATAGTATCGTCGTTTTAATTGTACAGTTTAAGTAGAGTAGAACACGAGAGACAGCTCGGGGCTACTGCAGGCTGGTAATAAAAGGGATCTCTATGAATTAACATTAGATATCTCAATACAGACAGAGATTAGTGCGTATTCGGTCGATCGGAACAGTGAGACTGCGCTTTTGCAAACAATGCGTGTAAGGGTGAAATTTATTTAAACTTACGGAATTATATTCATATGAGACGTCTAGGTTCTATCCTGAAACATCTTAGATTATCTCTCCCATGAATAAATTTGCAAAGGTGTTTGCAGAACGAAAATTATCTGTTTTCCAGTACAATAAAAACGTTCAATCGGTTAATCCTGGAAATTAATGTGTTATCGTGGACAAAAAGCACGTCATGATTAATCGTTCAACTGTATACTCACAAAGGTCTGTGTATATTTGAAGTGGAAATTTTAATAACAATAATCTCCCCAAGTGCAATACATGTGTGTATGTGTATGTGTGTATATATATATATATATATATAATGTATATATATATATATATATATATACACATATATACACATACACACACACACATATGTATATATGTGCGCGAGAAAATGATTATTCCCTACGTTTACATTTTAAAAGCATTACAGCTATGTAAACTCGCTATTATAGGGTTCGTTTTGATTTCAATCGGCGGAATTCTACGCTGGTATTATTATACAACGAAGTGCTAATAACACTAGAGGCACTCTAAGAACTGAGATTTCGCAAGGTAATCAAGAAAAGGTCCAGTGTGATACACGAAGCTTAATGTTAAACTATGTACACGTATATTACACTTGATCTTCACTATTTACAATCGAAAATCTCAGGTGGACAATACTCGAATATCGTTGACACAATAATAATAACGCAAAAAGGAAAACGGAAAATGGAATGGTAAATCCTATCATTCTTTCGTGAACGTACAGAATCTCGATATAAATGTTCATTTAAAAGTGCAACTCTTACAAGAAAATACTTATAATCAATTATACTCTCGCTCGCTTGCTCTCTCTCTCTCTCTCTCTCTCTCTCTCTCTCTCTCTCTCTCTCTCTCTCTCTCTCTCTCTCTCTCTCTCTCTCTCTCTCTCTCTCTCTCTCTCTTGTGTTGCGAACCGGTGTAGGCGAACTTTCTCTATTTTTTTCTTTTGTATCGTTAGAGACCAGAAAATCCGTTCCCACATTTTGTCGTAAAGTTAATGCATAATTTTTTTCATTGCAAGATCCCCGTGTTCAAGTTAAATGCCCGCATTCTTACGAGAATCTCTCTTCATTGCACACATTTACACAATAAAACATTGCTGTGTTAGACTCGCGTAGACTATATTGGTGTTTCATCAGGTATATGTATATGTGTTAGGTGTCTGTACGTGTATGTGTCCTTTAGATATGGTGCGTCAATCATATATAATCTAATCTGTACACTCGCAACTGGTTCAGATACACAATAATATTAACATATTTAATATTGGACTAATAAAAACGGGATGCACAATGATAAAATGCAGATGTTGAAAGATTCCGTAAAACGATGTTAGAAAAGTAGCTCACCACGAGCGGCATAACAATTTTCACTCCATAATTCGACAATTTGCATTCTTCAATAATCGTCGCACTTTCGGATTATAAAATTTAGTTTGCTAAGTGTTAGTCATTTTGCAAAGTAATCACGAAGTATAAGTGAAACCGGGTAAAATTAGTTGTTACATTTATACGAGGGAAGAAAACATCAACATATAACGCTGCGACGCGTATCTCAGAAATTTTATTTCCGCTTAATCCATGAAAAAGAGAAGTCTCAGTTCATCATAATTCTCATATATTCCGCTTCACTCAGTCACTATTTATATACGATAAAGGTATTACAGTAATTTGCTATGTACGAATTAATCTTCAGTTACTTCCACATCAGATCTGAATCACATAGGTATTACACTACAAGACCCGGATGTCAACTCTGATTTGAAAACAACCTTTTCTCTCTATGTAAGTCCATATTAAATATATTTTACAATAATATTATCATTGTACATGAACAACGTATGCTCTACACCTCGCGTTGCTTATCGCTAACTAACCAGCGCAAACGAAAGCATCGTTATGTATTCGAGCGTCATAAAATAAAATTCGTAAGACGTAAAATCGATATTAAAAATACGCATACCGTGCAGGCATACGTAGGACATAACGAATATTATCTAACAAAAATATATTAAGTATTCCACCTAATGAGGGAATACATTTAATAAAAAAATTGGACATTTAAACTGGAAGAAAGTATATTATTGAGAAATAGTAAGTATCCGAATAGAGCAAAAATCTGAAGGACGTTTGGAAATTTTCAAAGAAACCACATATAATTTTAGGACCAAGTTGCATTGATGCTCCGAATAAATTAATAACGCTGAATCCTGTGCTAATCAGCAGTTGATTGTCTCTTACTGAAGTATAATCATACATATAACGTAACAAATTAATCTTATTTAATTAAAATCTTACTTCGTAAAATACACACACACACACACACACACACACACACACACACACACACACACACACACACACACACACACACACACGTATAAGTAAAGAGAAATTTTATTAAAATTCTTATTCCCTTATTGCATCTATATTAATGAAGTTATAGACTGAATGAGTCACATAATTTATGAAATGAAAGGATGTTCTTTTCCATATACTTCCTATTAAAGCATTGTAAAATAAATCTAATTTTGCTGGAAATTTATAGCATGTATACATTGAACAATATATACGTGTGCACTTATTAACACAAATAAATCATATATGCCATTGATCGCAAATTGCCACATGTATAAAAACTAATCTATTTCGTCATATATTGCAAGAAAAAGGGTCACACAATTTTGCTTCTAACATCATAATTCAATACGACAATAGTAAGAGACCAAAAATCGTGATCGCAAGTTAACAGTAATTTATATCAATGCAACTTAGTCTGATACGTTTCTCTTCACGGTGTCTGAAAAAAGTCGTAAGAGCGTCTGAGAGAATAACGATAACACAAAAAGAAACTTTATTGCCACTGGTTGAAGCAGCGACCGACAAGAAGGTGTTAATTAGTTAAAATAGACGAGGGGGAACTGGATTTGTGAACCCCAATATGTGCGCCGCTGGTACCTCCTATAGTAAAACAGATGTTACGTTAATGTATGAAAATAGGCTGTACTTGGAGAGAAGCCTTGCGATCTCGAGATTAAGTTGCAGCAGAGCGAAATACTTGCATAAAAATAATCGATGAATACTCACATAAAAGTAGTAGTAAACAGGCGAAACGAGGTTATTCCTTGTTTTCCTCGGTAGTAACGGCGTTGGAGGGATTTTGGGACTCGGATGATGCTAAGGGTGGTGCTTCCGCTGCTGTGTCGGTCGCATCTTGACTCGAATCTGAATTGTCCTTTATATCCTCCTGCTGCTTCTTCTCTTCGCTTACGGCGGTGCTTTTGGCTTCGTCCGCCACGTTCTCCGACTCCTCCGAAGTCTTTTCGTCCTTGGAATTGGCCTCGGACGTTTTCTCATCAGCATCTTTGTTACTGTCCGCAGCCTCCGCGCTTTTGTCTTCGTTCTCTGTCGCTTTATTGCTTTCCTTTTCCTCCTTCTCCTCGTTTATCTCCATCTTCGTAGACTCCTCCTCCTCCTCCTCCGTGTGCTTCTCGCTTTTGTTGTTGGACGTCTCGTCGTCCGTGCTGTTCTCATTGTTCTTCTCTTGCCTCTTGGGACGTCCACGTCCGCGACCACCGCTGCCTCTCGTCGATGTTTCCCTCTTCTCTTTCTTGGGGGGCGATGGCATTGGTGTTGTCGTCGTAGTTAGGCCTCTAAGAGAGCTACGAGTGCGTCTTCTACCTTCCACCTCACCAGGTTGATTCATGGTCTGTAACAATGTGTCAAATGTAATCTAACCAACAGTGCTTTACATTTTTTCTCAAAAATATATATGAATACAATTATTCTGCCAAGACGCGTATACGGGATGTAACAATATCTTACGAGATGATTTTTCCAGAATGAAAATGGCAAAATTTTCCACAGTTGTACGACTAACATGCCTTATATTTAACGCTTTTTACATTTTAGCAAATTATAGTGTTATCAGTATCATTATATGATATTTGATACTACAGGTATCAAATAATACTTCATAATTGGCGCCTTTGCAGCTATAGGTCTCCCGTGCCCCACCTCTCGCTAACATTTCCCCTCCTTCACCCCTGTCCCCCACCTGCTCGACAGATGCATCCCACCACCGAGGCTCTTGCGATCACGTAAGCAACAAGCGTCGACGGAGAACCGAAAACGGAGGGAATTAACCCCCCGCGCGCGCGCGAGGGATGAGACGAGGACCTTGACTTCTCGTGACCTCGCGGATTTTTGGACTCGCGCACTACAAAATTCGAGCACGACATGCAAACTTCCCGCTAACTTTTCCCGCTCGAATATGCGCCCGGACACACGTGGAATTTTCCTCGCAGACGCACCTTCAGAATCGCCTCGCCTTCCTTAGTGGTGATTTCGAGAGTGGAGAGCCTCTTGGTGCCGCTACGTTTGTTTTTCACCGGAGTCGGTTTCTCCTCCGTCGACTGCTCCTGTGAACAATCAAGAGAGAGTATAGTTGCTACTTACTCGTTCTCTTACGTATATCACATGCGACATACATGCACATACACGCACACACGTGCGTGTACGTCTATACACCGCATATACGCCTGTTACGCAGCCGCATCGCTGACGTCTCACGAGAGATTATTTACTCGTGAGGAGTCGAGTCGAGAGTCGCGTGAGAAAGACGAAGAGGAGCCAAAAGATGCAAGCGCGTACGGCACGACGATCGACAAAACGAGACGGAGCGTGACACGAAAATTACGACGTATTCGCGATAAGATTATCGTAAGAAGGGAGGGGACCATTGAACTACAGTAGGTATCCACGATCATCGTCGTCGGCCCATCTGTCGTTCTGTTCTGTTGCGCCGTTCAAGTTTCCCGCCATTTTGCTGTGCACTCGGCCGTGTTATCTCCAACGTCAACGCCTCGCGCGACGACTACTCCCGCCGCCTCCCGGGTCGCCGACAGCGTCTCGCTGCCGTCGTGAACGACAGCGGCGTCGGTGGACAGGCGAAAGCGGCTAACGCGTGATACATCATCGTCATCGGTAGCGATCGCGTTCCCGTTCGTGACGGCTGTGGCGATTTCGCGCCTTTTCGTTCAGGCGCCGTTCAGGCGGTGTACGAGCAAAATTAAAGGGGGGGGGGAGAGAGAGAGAGAAAGAGAGACAGAGAGAAAGCGGGAGAGGGAGGGGGGGAGAGAGAGAGCAGTTGCAACGAACCTCTCCCCTCCTATCTGCGATTGCGAGGTCCGTAAATAAAAAACATCCACCATCTTTGTCGATGACGAGAGGAGACGTATGTGCATACGCGCAGCTCTGAAAAATCGTCGGACAAACGGCTGCGAAGCGGTATGCGCGATCGCGGCGCGGCGCGACGCGACATGGCACGGTACGGCCGCGTTGCATCATTGTGCGTGTAAACGCTTGCCGTACGTGCATCATACAAACTGACTCGATATCCTCGTTGTCGTCGTTGTGTCGCTGTCGCTCCGGGTGCCCCCCGGGAGTTCGCGTAGGCCGTGTGAGAGCGTCACCGCGGCCTCGGGAATTTGCGGGGGGCCCCACCGCACACACGCCGCTCACGGCATGAAAACTCGGCTTGACGAAGGTGTTTCTGGCGTACCCGCCGCCCGCTCACCTTGGACACATCCTCGACGTTGTTGTCGCTCTTCGTTTCCGTCTTGGCGTCTGACATATCTTCGCGTGCGAATCACTCAAAAACACTGGGAAATCCACGATTCCACGGCGAGAATTCGTGCTGCACCCGGTCGCACTGTTTATACGATGAGGAAAGATGGCGGTTAGCGTGGGTCACGTGACACCTCGTCAAACCTCAGAGCGGGAGTTAGACGCGCCGCCCCGTGTCGCCGTGGCGAACTATGCGCGTAGCGACGCAAACGCGCGACCCCGAGATTCTCCCTCGACCGCGGTAATCTCCGCTCACATACTGCCGGCCGTTTCGCCGGTATTTTTTCTCTCTTTTTTTTTTTTATTGTTCCAACGAGAAACAGAGTTCGTTACCGCGCCAGCAGTGAGATAATGTGATTCCGTATACCTCGGAGAATCATATACAACGAAATCAAGCCAAGCGTGTATTCATGATAAATGATAAAAGATACATGAAACAAGTGGAAACGTGAAAAAACGCGAAAGAAAACCAAGATAAAATGTATGCACTGCCTACTTATTTGCACAAAAATAACACCGTACATAATTCTCTAATGTACTTTACATGTAATCGCGTAGAATCACATTAACTTGCTGTTATAAATATATAAACAATGCTTTTTACAAAATTACATAGAAATACAAATATATCCACACAGAGCAACACGGCAAAGATCGAAGATGTTACAATTTTCATGCGTTCGAATTTTCGACGGAGATATTAATTAACCATTTCGAGTTTGTGATGCTCGCATCTCCTTTCCACATGTAAATAAGCGATCGCAATTTAGAAGACCCTTCTCGTAAACGTGTGTCGATTAGATTTAACTTTAATCGACTCGTGTCTCAATTACGTACTTACCTGAATTAAAAACGCTTTCATACGCTGTCTCATATGTTGTGTCAGAACATAGATTTTTTTTTTGTTTCTTGCGCATATTATAGAACGTGCACAACCGCGCTGAGAATTACCAAGTATCGTTTATATATTATTAGCTTGATGTAGCAGAACTGAAACGTGCGAGGAGGTTCGTTGCTTAGGATCTGAATGAAACGTAAGACCATATGAACGTGTATCCAAAGTGCCTAAATACCTATTTCTCTCTTTCAGAATTACACCGGCAACGCATGTAAAATTGTGATCTAAAACCTCTTCTCAACGTTAATCTCCGCATTTTCGTAAAGTAGAAACGATCGGAAGTAATTTCCTGTGCGAAATGTCCCTTGACTTTCGAGTTAAACAATATTAAATTAATGAGTCGGCATTCTTCGGAACCAGAATCTTGCTCTGAAATCATCACTGCATGTTAGAAACGCTGGTGCTGTTGGTGAATGAACAATTAGTCTCACGGGACCATTGTGACCCAACGATAATAATTGTTTTCTTGACGCATTCCGTGAATTCCAAGCGCACAGAGAAGTAGTGGCTTCGTCGGGGAACATTACGTAATCTTCCGTATGATTAAAGATAGCTTGTGCTTTGTGTTCTTGTTTACCTGTAGAAAGCAGCATATTCAATCGTATATAGTCGAACGATTTTATAATTATAACATTTAAAAAGCATACTGTACGTCAAACACATTCTGAGTCTGTCTAAATATAGGCTTTTACCTGTAGTCCCGGCACCTGTATATGCTATCAAGCATCTGCTGGTAGATAATTCCCACAATTTTATCAAGGAATCTTTCCCTGAGGACAGTAAATACTGCAATTCAAAATTATAATCGTTTAGTAATTGCGTTTGAAGGGATAATACTCTGTGTAAGTTATCTTCTGTAATTTTGAATACACAACACGTATGTGTATAAACTTTTACTATGTTATCACCGAGTATATACTACCTTGCCGTTCCTCGTGAAGGTCACCGAGCATACTTCGTAGCCATCGTGCGCTTTTACAAATGTATTTATACATCGATTCGACACGCCGTCCCACAGCTTAATACTCCCATCCTTTCCTGCCGATGCATAAGTCTTCGCATCTGGTGAATACTTGATACTTGTGATCCCTGCTGTATGTTGGTGGTTTGGTATGCTGCATACAAAGCACTGCGCAGTGTTCACATCATACAATCTAACTACTGGATGATTAGTCCCTACTATGAGGAAGTCGCCGGTCGGATGGAAAGACAAGCACCGGATTTGATCGGCGTCGGTAATTGTCCTGAATGCCTTTTTAACACTAGCTTTGCTAAAATCAAATAGTTTTACCGAGAAGTCGCGACTGCCAGATACAAGAATGGGTTCTCTAGGATGAAATTCCAAACACGTCACTTCTTCCAAGTGATCATACAAAGTTCTTATGACTGGATGTCCACCTGTTTGATCCCCAGGTGCCATTTCATCTGGTGCAGACTTGGCGAGCATTCTGTCCACGTCCAGGATTTTGATCGAGGCATCCACAGAGCCAGTAGCTATCAATTGGCCATCCGCGGAAAAAGCTCCAGCTCTGCAATTTCCTTTATGGGACGTGACATATGCAGTTTCATACTGTGCTGGTTCTGGAGCTTGAGTCTGAGCCTCGGTCTCAAATTCCAAATCCAATCCAGGCCCTAAAGTGTTGTCAAAGCTACTGGCAAATGTGGATGCATTATTGTTATCCTTCTTGGAACGATCCGGTTCATGAGCAACACCAATCAACATTAAATGAAGTAACCGATCCGAGGGTGGACAGGGTGGTTCTGCTTGTATCATGTTGGACAGCTGCACAGCCAATGTCTGATGACCGTCGTAGAACAGTTGACTGAAATATTCAACATGATTTATTTAATTGCCAACCACTTGTTCTATTTGCCAATAAAGTTGCAATAGTAAAAAAAAAAACTGTTGTAGCAACGATAATTGTGCACTGGCATTAAAAATTACACTTTACGTGAGAATATTAAGAGCAAACGATTGAAATTTGGTAGAGTGTGTGTGTGTGTGTGTGTGTGCGAGACGAGAATGAACAACCTGATTATCAGTCTGTAGAGCAGCTCTCTGCTCTTTATTATGTTCTTCGGATCCACATCGGGTTCCTTCATCGCGTTCTGGCTCGTCGTGTTTCCTGATGGAGACTGAATGTTGACGACTTTTATCACGCCGTCAAACGCAGCGCAAAAATCGCTTTTTAATCGATGCCTTTTTCCAGGTTATGTCGCGTTGTTGTTACTGACCCAGTCTCATCGACATGAGAGAGGTGTTCTGTTCTTTTTAACTGAACTAGGTTACACTTTTTACAGTTAGAGTGAAACAAAATATGTGAATTTGCATTGAAGAGAAAAGGAATGTAGATAAGCGTAGAGCATTAATTCAGCTGAAACGAACAGATGTTGCGTTTTTAGCGCAAAACGTCACTTATAAACATATAGATGGAGCATGTTACTTCGGACTTGAAGTATACATCTACTTCTTCAGAGGGTGTGACTTAAAAAGATCTTTAGAAAATTTTTGTGATATGGCCGTTCTTAGGTTTCTTTTCAATATGGCGTTGCAATCTGTAAAATACGATTGAGGTTATATTTCGAATCGGCAGCGGTTTATGTCTTCTTAAACCTAACCTGAAAGTAATAAAGGAACAATAAACTGTGAATTAAGACCTTGAGATATATTCGATTAGTTTATAGAATATTGAAAAATCATTTCGATCTTCTCAAGAAAATGTTATTTAAAATCGAGAATTATGCGATTCGTTTGTCCTCACGATTCTTACGACGATGTTTTTCAAAAAATTTCGACGTTCAACCGGCTGATGTGAAAGAATTTGTATCACATCCCAACCGCAACTTTCTGTCTACATGTCAGGAATGTGAAAAATGTCTAAAGATTGCTATTTTAGGCGCACCTAATGCTGGAAAAAGCACACTTATTAATCAGCTGATCAAGAGAACGGTACCTTATTAAATTATTTTAAATACTAATCGTTCCTTGTAGTGTAAACAATGAAAAAAATGGATGGACAAGTATGCAAGAAAATTGTGCGAAGAGCATTAGAATTATACAGAAAATCCCAGTTGTGTTTTGTAAAGTGTGCTGTATAAATTTTGTCTGTTATTTGTGTCTTATTTCCTTTTGTCTTCTCTCTTAATTAGATATGTCCAACATCCAGTAAGGTACATACTACACAAGCTAAAGCAGATGCAGTTTACTCAGAAGGCAACACACAGTTGATATTTGTAGATACACCTGGAGTAGTGTCAAAGAGTGAGTTGAAACAATACAACTTGGCCACAAGTTTTCAGAAAGACCCTAAAACTTCCTTGCAAGCAGCAGATATCATAGGAGTCATACAGGATAGTTACAATATATTTGCAAGAAATAAGATCAATTCAAATATATTACAATTGTTAAAGGATCTGGACAATGAAATTCCTATGATTCTGATATTTAACAAAGTAGATATATTAAAAAGGAAAGATATATTGTTACATCTTATAACAATTCTAGCCAAGAGCAAGAATTCTCTAAAATTTGCAGATGTATTCATGATATCAGCTTTGACTGGAGATGGTGTTGATGATTTAAGGGTGAGTTATTACAAGAGAAAGCATTTTAAATTGATATATTATGAAGATAACAAGATTGTTCAATATTAGATTGGCACGATTAATACAACTATTCAATATTTGATTAATCAATATATAACGAGACAATAACATGATTATTCAGTATTTGATTTGGTTTTCAGGTTGTAGGTTGCAGGTCTGTGCCACATCCATCTTGAATTTGTGTTCAATATCTGGAAACAGTTTTTTTCCTGCAGGAGGGAACTAGAATGTTCACAAAACACGGGAATAAATCCAAGATGGATGTAGCATATATACAAACCTGAAAATCAAATCAGATATATTTAGATAAAAACTTAAAGATAAAAAACTTTAGATAAAAACTTAAAATCATTCAAAATTATTCAAGTATGTATAAAGTTATAAGTAAATACATTCCTGTATGTTTCAAAATCTTTATAATATATACTTCTCTTGGGAACACAAGCAAGGAATAAGTTTCCTTTTGTAATTTGATAATCTACCTTATAGACGTATTTGTTGGATTCGGCCAAGCCACGCGAATGGTATTACAAGAGACATGTGTACAGCAATCAGACATGTGAGGATATAATACAACAGACAGTGCGAGCAAAGCTATTGGACAATCTGCCGCAAGAGATACCATACAACATGCAAGTAAAGCTAGAACATTTTGATCCTAGTCCAGATGACAGCGTCAGTGCCTCGGTATCTGTTACATGTTCCACCAAGCGCATTTGCGGCATTTTATTAAAATTTAAGGGCAACAGACTTAGGAATATTGCACGTACAGCTGAAGAGGAACTGCGACATGCCTTTCGAACGTCAGTAAAATTGAAGATAAATGTACAATCTGCGAAATAATTCACACTTGTTTTAATCTATTTGCAAGTAAACTGCTCTTTTGTCTCTATGTATTTTGTAAATATATTAAATTGTTAAATAAAAGGGAGATTTGTGTGTTAAATGAAGAGGTTGGAAATCAAATTGCCCAGTTTTCAAGTTATTTTTCTACTATTATTAACTAATTTTAATCGTTCATATAATTCTGTTATTACATATTGCAGACTCTGCAATAGTTCAATCTTCCGCTAGGTCTAACAGGGAAACACCAGATCTATATCCTTCATGTTGTCCACGATCCATTTGTTGAATCTTGTTTCAATTTCTGGCGTAAAGTCGTCTTTCCAACCGCCTACTATACCTCGCCGAATAAACGCATGGGGCTTTGCACTTATACCACGTTGAAGGGTGTTCACCATTTTATTTTCGCGGAACTTATTTATGTTGAGGTGATCTACCAACTTGGCGATTTGTTCATCGCCATAACTTTTTCCATAGAATGCAGCGATTTTTCTAATGCTTCCAGGTAAATCCTGCACAAAATACACGAAGGTTATTTTTAAAGGATATTAAGATCAAATTGAAATAAGAATAAGAATTGTGTGTGTGCGTGTGCGTGCGTGTGCGTTTGTGTGTGTGTGTGTGTTTGATAATGAAAGTTTTGAAATTTACCTTTATCAAATCTTCATAGAAGATAAACAATGTGTTTGGTCTGTGTCTTTTCGCCCAACCTTCCTTCACATGTTCCCAATAAGGACTGTATAACACTAATGTTGCGAAAGAAATTGAGTGTTACATATTTAAAGAATGAACTAATAAAAAGAAGCAAATATCGAGATGCAACATATTAATCGATACCGCAGGAAGCTACTCACTGCGATTGTTCATGAAGAAATCGCAGAATTGCTCAAAATTGCCTTTGAATTTGGTCGCTTCGTTCGCCTTTTGGAAATAATACCATGAGACAACTACGTCTTTGGGATTTCGCGCAACGTAAATAATCTGAAAGTAAAATTATTGTACTGTATTTATCTTTATGAAGTCTCATTTGAGAATAAATTTCTCATTTACATATTTGTATATATACATAATACAAATATTTGCAATATGAATACACAATATAAATATTTACAATGAATATGAATACGATTACGATTATATATGAATATGATATGTGAATATGAGTATGATTCAATATGAATGTACTGCAGTAAAAATATTCAAATAGATTATGGCTTATTGCTATTAATTAATTATCAAAATTTTCAATTTTGAAAATGTGTGGCTACTATATACATACCTTGCAATCGCTGTTCACAATCTTAGGCAATAGTTCGAGCGCCAAGTGAGTCTTTATAAAACGTGGAGAGAGTTGTTCTCGTACGAAGTTTATGCTATTCTCCGCTCGCTTTTCATTGTTGATGATCTTCCTTGCATCCTCTTTATTTTCTATTATCGCCAAGATTCTAGAAAGAGCACAATGAAATATTCTTACAATGAAATATTTTTCTTCAATTCAAAAAGTAAAACATCTCATTGTGGGTTGATGGATGGGAAGTTGGGACTTGCATGAATTAAGTTTCTTATCTAATTAAGAGTATGTTATAAAAAAAAATGTCCAAAAATCGGACAATTTATTTTAAATTGCTCGCGAGACAGATTTCCTCGATCGTAAGTTTGTTAAAAATTACGGAAACTGAAGAATGCAGTAGACCCAGGTAGCAGACTGACGTCAAATGACGTACTAATGACGTCTTAATGACGTTAGCTAACGTCATTAAGACGTCATTAGTACGTCATTTGACGTCAGTCTGCTACCAGGGGAGTTTCGCTTCTACGCGCATAAATATTAATAATTAAATGAACGTTAATATCATACTCTATAAAGGGAAATCTGTCCGGTAGAGATTTACGACCCGCTTCATCGAAGTTCATGTTGTTTGCCACCAACCAGACGAGTTCCTGTGTCAGCGTCGTACCTTGATGGGAACAGAAATAACATGTTAATCGAGAAACGAAAAAACAGACTTTATTAAAGATAAAAAAAGAAATTATAAAAAAGCGATATCAGAACGACTAGCTCTGACATTTTCGTTGTAAAATGAAGAGTCTATTTACCTGATCTAGGATAAGTAACGATCCAGGTATCGTCCGGACGAGGATCAAAGTTATATAATTCTTCTCCGAATGTGGTGAAGTTGTACGGAAAACACCATTCTTTCTCGCCTACTGCAACTAAACCGCGCGTATAAAGTGGATAATATTTTAATACTTCGGTTGTCTTCTCATCACTGAATACTTTGATTTTTAGATTATTGGAAGACATGTCTCCGTTGGCAGTAAAACCTCGTATGTACAACGTTTCTTGAATTGTGCAAATGTATAAAAGTCTTATCTCTCATTGCATGAGATAACATTCTTATCGCTCTAAGTATAGATTATAGCTCCCGTATAGATCATTATATAACGATAAAAATTGTTATTGCACTTTAAACTCCGTTTAAAGCAAGTTGTGGAACTGGGCCTAAAAGAATATGATCAATTTCCTTTTTAATACGAAGCATTCACCACTGCCATCTCGCATTTAGCGCGGTGAAATTTAATGGGAACTTTTCAATTTCTTCGGATCAGAAAGCAGAATTCAGACGTATTCAAAATGTCAATATTTTTTAATATGTTTCAATTCGACATTTTATAGAGGGATATTATGAAGATAACACGATTGTCCAATATTTGATTGGCATACAGGGTGTTTGATAGCTCATCATGCAGACGAAAGTTGGAGATAGATTGGGTGTAGCCGAGAAGAAAAGTCATGTACCATAATGTCAAATTGGCAATAGTTACCGAGTTATTAATTAAAACATGTGAGCCAACGAGCGCGTAGAGAGCGGAGGGCGGCCGCAGTAAGCACGCAGACATTTGATACAGACGGAGTCAATGAGTGGGGGTAGACAAGCGCGCGCGACGAGGGGCAACGTAAGCGACAAGAGGCGAACGCGCGCGACGAGGAGCGAGCGAGCGCGAACGACGAGGAGCGAGCGAGCTATAAGGAAAAAGCTGTAAAGAAAAAGCTCATTTCAATTATGCACATGTTCTCATGTGCATAATTGTATAACAGATCTGATATCAAATATCAAATACCTTTTATTGAATATTCATAAAATCATTAATTATAAAAAAGTACGCACAAGATGAGATAAGTAAAAAGAGTGATTGTGTTAATAGAAATCTTCTTCTGTGGCTTTTGACGCCGATGTTTTGTTCTTGATCTGTTCTTGATTATTATACATGTCTGCCACTTGCTGAGCTAATGTGGCTTCCTCGCAATTCTTATCCTCGCGAATCCTGATAAATCGTGGAAATCTCAGAGATATTCCTTTCTCTGGATCAACCTGCAATTGATATAAGGATAAAACACTTATAACAAATATAACATTTTACAATTATTAATTTCTTAATTTAAGAAATATATTTATTCACTAGAATTAAGGAAAGATGAAGTATTGATTGGAAAGACTTCATTTCTTTTTATTTCTAATTGTAAGAATATCGCAATTAAAAATATTGCAATATTTTTTTTAATAATTTTGAGGCATCAATAAAAAAAAGAATCTCTTAAATTGAGAACATATAAAAAAGAAATACTCTTTAATTAGAAATATTCTTTCTCGACGTGACCTATTCAGCTATATTGAACTATATCTTTATACATATATCTGTTCTTTTCTTTTTTTAATAATTGCTAAGCTTACAATCCCTATAGCCGCACGATGAACTGGCGAAAGAGAGAGATCAGCGCACTTGATCTCCCAGACTTGAATTGGCTCGAACCAGTGATCTGGCTCATGACTGCCATCGAAACGATAATATGATTTAGCTTGAGATATCACGTGGTCCTTGAAAAACTTCGTGTGGTTTTCAAGATCCTCTTCTTTGAAGCCGGTGCCGATCTATCGACGATAAAGCATCTTTGATCAATATATGTCAATGAGAAAATAATGTGCATCAAATATATCCCTATATTTAGATTCACATGTTCCAGTTTTTACTTAAAACGAAATATTTAATAAATTTTTTTATTTAACGTTTTACCTTGCAAACACTTTGATACTCCTCGTTTTCTTGATCGTAGCAAGCCAACAGAAACCCACCATAAGTACCAGTCCTCTTTCCTTTGCCAATGTAACCACCAATTACAACGACGTCAAGTGTATCACCAACGCCGTCTAAGTAATCCTTTTTTAGTTTCAACCAATTTCTCGATCGCTTCGCAATCTCGTAAGTTGCCTCTTCCTCTAATGTTTTCACCATTAGGCCCTCGCAATTTCCTATTTAGATGGTCGCAACTATGTATTTTTTCTTATATCAATTAAAGATATAAGAATAATCAATAAAGTACAATTTTCATTGCTCGACGAAAATGAAAGAATATTAGACATTATTTTTTCAACTTTAATTAACTCTAAGACATAAAATGTCTTTGAATTAAAATCACACAAAATTATAAGAGAATAATCATTACAGTAAATTTCTCTGCAACTATATACTGGACATTTTTATATATTTTCTCAATATCTACATATTTCTATAAAATTCTTTCTTTGTGTGTTGTGAGTTTAAAAATACTAAAAATATCATAAAAACCTTTCACTGATTCGTCCAAGAAGATTTGCATCTCCTCTATCATCGAAGTGTCTAAACTGTTGGCGTATTTCCATTCACCTTCTACTTCTTTGAAATGCTTTTTCAATAATTCACGTCGTTTTGCAAACGGTTCTTTCACCAACGATTTGCCGTTTAGATATAACAAATCGAACATAAACACGCATACTTGCACTTTTATATCTTCCTCATTGGCATCCTAAACAAGGCAAAGGTATCTCGTACAATTATAGAAGCAACAAACAATTAAAAGCATAACGTAATTACGTTAGAAATCCTAATTAAGAAAATACAATTAAAAATTACAGATGCTTACAATTATTCCATTACTCACCTTTCGCTTTCTCGTGCTGAGTATTTGGAAAGGCAGAATTTGTTTCTTCTCTTTGTCCCAAGCAACCGCTTCGCAATCAAGTATACAATTCTCCACTAATTCGTCGCGAGTATTCTTGAATCGGTTTATGATGTCCGGATACTTACTAGTATTGTTTTCTTGATTTCTACTATAGATATTGATCTGACCGTTGTTTGCATGTATCTACCGGAGATTTTGATATTTTTTGATACGTTAATTTTAATATTTTAACCGCAAGAAAAAAATTAAATAAAAACCTGTGCTCTCTCTCCGTCATATTTCCATTCACACGTGAATTTCAAACCTTCGAATCGAGTTAGCACTTCTTGAACGCCTTTAGTAGGATGTGCCAGCATAGGTTTCAAGGGTATTCCAGGCGTAAGTTTACATTTGCTTGGCAAAGTTTCAATTCCGTCCTCCAATAGAATAGGAATTATGAGATTGTAATTCGGACATTCGCTGAAATATTCATTTGAACTCATTAAATTAAGTAATATTTAACTGGAATATTTGTATTAACTTTTATCGAACCACATTTTAACAAATTTTACAGAATAAAATATTCTTTTATATTTTTATAATAATCAGATGGAATGTCTTGTGATATTTAAATTAATTTATAAATAACATCTTCAAGAAATATAATCTTACCAGTATGTTGTTTTCAATATTATTGCTATTTCATCATATTTTTCTTTGAACCGTTCACTCGACATCTTTTTGGCCGCATTTATTATTTCTGGTGGATAGGTTTGCTCTGGCGGTGTCATCGCACATGCTAAGGCCAACGCCTAACAAGAAATAGACTCTCACTGATATTGATCGAAGCGCAACATACGATGCGGATAACCTACTTGCAAGACAGATTGTTCTGCTAAACCAATGCGAAGTTTCCCAGCCAATGATCTGATTAGATATCTCGCTTCGGTGTTACGACAAGCCACGAACAATGTTTGGATCTTATCCAGTTTTTTTGCCAGAGACTGCAGAAAAACATGAGCTTTATTCGAGGGAGATATAAAGATTCATTCAGTTCATATTTCTCTCTCTCTCTCTCTCTCTCACTCTCTCTCTTTCTGTCAATTACTCTTTCAATTACTATGTTATTTCGTTATGTTTTAATCATTAGTATACTCCCAGTTTAGTACAAATATTACTTCTGTAATATTAATACAAAATCTCTGTACAGAAAAATGTATGTACCGAATGTCCTGTCATTACAGCTATCTCTTTTAATTTTGCATACACATTGGAAACTGTCAATGGTGCAGGCTGAAACATAGTTCTCTGATTAGACCTGCTACCTTCTGCTACAATTCCCAAATCACCAATCTGCTGGACATCGGCTTTAATTTGAGCGAGCGTTCTACCGGTACATTGTGCTATCGCTTTCATCAGATTTGTATCAGCAACTCCCAGCTCGATACCTGAAATCAACAAGAATTATATATCTAATATCATCATTATATATCTAATATCATGTAAATGGAGATCTAAGTAACAAAAATTATTTAACCAAAAATAATTTTGGATGTAAAAAGTGAAGAAAATTATGATTTCTCTTTAAAAACATAATGTTATACATAATTTCAATATTCACCTTCATACGCTGGTGCTAATTGATTGAGACACAGATACACACTGGGCAAAAGATCTGTTGGGCTTAGAACTATAACGGATCGAAAATAATTTGATAGTATTTCTATTATTTTTAGCCGTGCGCTTGTTTCCTCAATAAGTTCTAAAGTGCGTGTAAATGCACTGTATGGAGTTCTACGAAAAAATTTAAAGATTTTATTTATTTTTAAGCTTTGTAAGATGTTGCAGATTATTGATATTATATTTAAAAAATTTTTTTTGATATTTAATTCCAGTTAGCTCACTTGTCTCCTTGTTTCCAATATGCATCATTTATTGGATGATAACCAGACATGCTGGGATTATAAGATTGGATAACATTCTTTCCATTGCTTACTTTGTCATTTTTTGTATCTTCCTTTTGCTTAGCTGAAAAAGCAAAAAAGTAGCATCAATATTTCATAATTATTAAAATATAAATTGTGCAATTTAATTTGCAATAATTATTGAAATATTAAGGATGAAGATTATTTTGGAAAAACTTACTTAATAAAATAGATTTCTCCTTTTCCTCTTTCTCTACATCAATATCATTTTCAGTACAATTATTTTTTTCAACTTCTTCACACTTTTCCTTTTTTTCTTCCTTTTTCTTAAGGTTAGATGCATCTTTTGATTTTTTTCCTTTTGTCTTCTTTGACTTTCTAGGTGATATTCTATCTGTCTTATTTTCTGAAGTGAGCTCTTGAAACAAGTGTACAAATATGTTCAATGTATATCTAATATATATGTATGAAATTGATGATTCAATAATTAATTACCTGTCTTTACATGAGATTTTGCAGGTGAGATTTTTGCAGAAGTCTTGGAAGCTATTTTTGGTTCTGAGAGTTTAGTACTTGGCCTTTTTGTAATAGGGGAACTGTAAGAGCAATGACAATAAGAAAACAATATCAATAGGAAGAAATAAATGATATATAAGAATATGAGTTAATATAAAATAAAAATGTTTATATTATATGTTATATAAATATGATAAACAGTTATATTACAAATATAAATAATTATTCATCAGATATTGATCACCTGGGAGATTTACTGCTGCTATTCCTCTTGCGTTTGCTATTTGCTGTTGTATCCTGATCCTCCTGTTTGTTGGACAAGTTGCTGTTGGTTGTATGTATCCGATTAAAAATAACAAATTGTTTGCGAGCGACAACCGCAAACTCGAAATATCGAGTTGGTAGAACCAAGGAGCTCAAATACGAGCGAATTACGAAAGTTCTTAGCATAATCAATTACTAGAGAGAGTGATTATACTTGATAACAGAAAACATACCTTTCCGAATTTGCTTGAGACGAATTTTCTTTCTTGGATGGTATCCTAATGAAGAACGAGCTGAGAAAATAAAGCCAATTAATATGATCCTAAAGAAAGCTTGAAACGTTCATTATCAATGTTTGAATTAGATTATGTGGTAAGAATTATAAATAATTTGGCATCGCGATATTAATCGAACTGTTTTGTCTTTTTCAATCCATCGCAACACAGAAGTACTCACTCTATACTGCGTTGTGCCATTATTACTCGAGTTCTACATATGTCAAGAGATTTCCCGCGCTACGAGGCGCATTGTGTGCTTTCAACAACTACGACGAAGATTAAGGACATCGACGAGATACTATAAAGACTGTTGGCCTTACGGGGTTTAGCGTACCAGAGAAATTTCGATTTCACTGTGCACTAGCGCCCTCTTAGGAATATCGTGGCCGAAATACGAAACATAGCTCGAAATAAGAGGCCTGTTCGTTTTGTCTGCACTGCGAACTGGTACATTAAGTTAAAGTGATTAAGTTAAAGTGAGACAAACATAAGTTTTCTCAACTTCTTCAACTTTGGTCTGTTCTTTTCAGTTGCACTACTGAACTGGTGCAATAAGTTAAAGTGAGAAAAAATATAGTTGTCTCATTCTAATTTATTGCACTAGTTCCGCAGTGCAGCTGAAAAGAACAGACCACTTGTTGCACCAGTTCACCAGTGCAGACGTCCGTTCGTTCGTTCGTTCGGTATATGGCTTTAGGTAGAAAGGTGTACATACCCATACACCATTCTCCAGCTGCGTTATAAGGGCACCAGTGCAAACAAAACAGAAAGAAACCTGAGAGCGCGGCCAACACGGTATTTTTTGCGACACCGACTTTCCGCACTGAGAAAGGACGCCATCTGCATTCATTTTGAGAGAGGAACTACGATGCTACATCTACTTTCCAGTCTCGGTGGTAAAATCTGCATGTGGTGGAAGTCCGTGCTACATTCACTTTCAGGCGGTTTATGTCCGTGCTGCAACCACAGTTGTCATCTCTATGCCAGACTATGCCCGGTGGTCTAAAAAGAGCGGGAGGGGCGGAGAGGGGGAGGGCAGAAAAAATAAAAGCACGTATTAAATGTTAAATCTTCGAATATATATTGCCGTATCAAAGTCTCTTCTATAATAAACAATTTAACATGTGTGGAGACGCATGATGTATCGTTGCCTGTGTCCCGTTCACTTCGTCCTGTTTCTTAATTCAGCATCCCGTCCGCTCCGGACATTCGCTCGTGGCACTAACAGTGGCCGTCGGTGAGCATTCGATCCGCTCGGAGGAGCACGTGTTAATTAACGCGACGAGACTCCGATTATGAATATCCCGCGAGTCGACCAAATATCTGAACTTTTAAAAAAAGCATAAAAAAAAATCACGTTGATATTGTCATATGGGTGAAATCTCACCCCGGTATATATTTTTTTATTTTCGAAATAAAAAAGCCAAACAAATGCAATTAAATGTTATTTATCATCATTGGATATTAGATGAAAAGTAAAAGAGTTATTGTCCGCAGCGGATAATCTAACATTTAATAAGAACGAGACAAAATTCTCATGGGATGAAATTCCACTCTTTAACGCTACCATTTACGACCTTTAATTGTTCTCCGAAAACGGCGTCACAACTTTGATACTCTGTACAATTAGTTGCTAACACATTTTCTAATCGTACACATTCCTCTTTAATTAACATAAAGCTAACAAATATCCAATGCTTCGACAGAATAATTTTCTTTATTTTCAATAATCAATAAATAGTAAATCAATGTCGCGTACAGTTGAAAGGCCTCTTCGCATTCCCCTCGTCGTCGCGGAACCTTCGAAAAAAGAAAAGACGCCCAAGGACAAGTTTCTCTTGCTTCAACCGCCGCCGAGGCCCGCAATGTTTACATCGCGCCGATTGTGTTGATCGGCTCGCGCGAGCGACGACACTTTTTGCCCTTCGTATTATAATACTCGCGCACCTCGTGTATTCGACTTCATTCCGTCAACAGCAGCCGTGCGCGACGCGCTCGTCACTTCTGTCTCGTGTTGAATTGAAAGAAATGTATCTCGTCGGTCCTCGAGACACTCAATCGGCATCGCGTTGATTAACCGCACGGTCGAACCGCAAGTATCGGCATTAGAAGCGTGAGCGAGTGAAATCCGAAGGATTCCAGCAGCCGGGAAGCAGGACGCCGGCAGCAATACGTCCAGGTATGTGGAATCATTTATTATGCGGAAGGTCTCCGATAACGAGAGCGGACGTTTGACGAATTTTCCGGGAATAAGAAGTCGGAATTTCGCGCTCGGCATTCACAATCCGTCATCATCCGACTAGTAATCATAGACACTTTATGAATCTGCAATTACTCTCGTCAATCTCTGTCTGTCTATCCATTTATTGCGTTGTTGTATACAAAAGATATTGATCCAGACAGAGACGGATAACGGTCCATGAACGCGGATCTCTAATTCATCATCAGTTCTCAATCAAATATTCTGAATAATTTCCAACTGTATGAGTATATCGGTTTTGTGTAGAATATTCAACGTCATACCGCTACTTAGACCCTTTTTGTTTTCGGTCAACGCTTCTTTCAAGTCTGTTTACTTTCGTTACGGGATCTAAATTTAAATGTCCATTCGTAAAAGAGTATTTTCGAGAGCACACAACTGTTGGCTCCGCTTCTTGTTGCCGCATTTTTTTTCGTCAGTTCTTTCAAGAGCTTCTATCTAGACTTTCAATGTCAATAAAGAAAAAAAATCGTAGCGAATATTCTCCACTCATCCCGACCAAACATTCTTTCTCTACCGCAGCTTACCAACCAAGAACGCTACATTTTTGTTCCAGACGTTGCGGGAAACAAGTCCGATGGACGCGGATGCCGCACCGGAGGATTCGGTTCGGGCAGAGTAGTGTCGGCCGGAAGGTAAAGTTTAGTACAAGTTTCTTACACATCTGTGTTCAATTCTTTACAATCTTTATTCTTTGCAACTTGTTCCTCATCAGTTCTCTCGAAAGTTTCATGTCTCATTTAAATTTTCAATGTTGGAACAAAAATATAAAGATAAAAATCCCATATCGAAATATTTCCGTATTTTCGATTCGTCTCGATCAAAGATTTCTCTCTCTACCGCAGATTATCAACCGGGAAAATTATTTTTCTGTTTCAGTTGTTGCGGAAAGCAACAGCAATCCGGCGGACGCGGATGCCGCACCGGAGGATCCGGTTCGGGCCAAGCAGAGTCGGTCGGAAGGTAAAGTTTATTACAAGTTTCCTACACATCTGTGTTCAACCCTTTACGACCTTTGCCTTTGTAACTTGTTCCTCATCAGCTCTCTTGAAAGCTTCAAGTCCCATTTAAATTTTCAATGTTGGAACCAAAATATAAAGATAAAAATTCCGTATTTTCGATTCGTCCCGATCAAAGATATTCTCTCTCTACCGCAGATTATTAACCGGGAAAATTATTTTTCTGTTTCAGTTGTTGCGGAAAGCAACAGCAATCCGGCGGACGCGGATGCCGCACCGGAGGATCCGGTTCGGGCCAAACAGAGTCGGCTTGAAGGTAAGTTTACAAATTCACTGTTATAGTCCTCTGTTTGACCCTTGGCGATCTAGAGCTGGGATATAATTTCCGACTCGACTTGAATTACGATCGCACAGGGTAAATTACTGATTTACTCGCCCGTACTCGTTGGTCAAATTTAATGAACGAATGTGAATTTTTTGTTACAGAGTTGAAGCGGAACGTGGCCGGCTCTGACTGCAAGTCGTTTCGGTGAGTCAAAATGAAAAGAGAAACAATATTCTGCATGACGGATGTGGGATTAAAAAATATCGTTCGAGTCAATGCAAATTGCAAATAGATTCCTGCATGTGTGTATTTGTGACGTTTAATAAAATACATTGCTCGAAACAATCAGGGCAACAATTACTTGATCGATAGCCTGCATTATATACGAGATTTAAAATACCGGATGATGATGATACCTTTTTGATATTCAGTCATCTGAATAAGAGATATTCATGTCTACAAACGCGATACCGTCATCAGTTACTTTATTTTTATTTTTCAAGCGGGCCGCAGAATTATTTAACGACAAAATTATTTGACAATATTCAATTGTCCGCGTAAAATATATTCATCGGCATAAATGCCGATACCGTTGGCTACTTTTCTTTTATTTCCTTAAAACAGGCTGTAAAATTATTTGGCAATTCATTACGATCCCTATTGTCTCGAGTAGCGTATAATGCGCCAGAAATTGCGCAGAAATTGCGCCAGCGCACGCCGAGCTTGAGGTATCCTCGCTCGCGTGCCTTTGAATATCGCGATCGCGGTTATCAATATACGCGTTTTTATCCGCGCTGCTAACAAAGAAAGCTTAAATTCTCATTTCGCGAACGTAAGCTTCGTCGTGACAAAACTATCATGCGTGAAAACTTTGCTTCGCTCTCTCTCTCTCTCTCTTTGTGCTCCGTCGGAGCGATCGGTTTCTAATTGTCTAATCTTTCTTCGCATGCATTCGCGAATATTTTCGTAAATATCGATACTCCCGCATTTTCGCGACTTTTCAGGCGTGATCGCGAAAAATACCGTAAAAGTCCGTTGGACGAGTCGATAAATTTTCACACGGTTCTTGCTCCTCGCTGATCGAGTTTATAGAGTCCGTTTCGCAGCGCGTAAAAAGTTTCCACCGATGTCGACGTAAAACGTTCGTTAATTAACGCAAATATCGCCGCTCTAATACCGCGTATCGACGGCGTCGCGGAAGTGTGGCGAAAGTGTAGCAATCAACGTGGGACGCGCTGCAAGATGGATGCTGCGCACGACATGGAGAGCGGCAACACGGACATGGGCGGACATTGATGGATCTAGTTGGATGCAACGGGACGTCATCAATATCGAATTATCATCATCGGTGAGCGTTTGATTCAATGCTCGCAGAGAGCTCTTTTATTATTACATTGTGCATGCCGCAATTTGCATTGACTTTTGTAACGAAAAATATATTCCATGAATTATTGCCATATATTATGGCCATATATTATTGCCATATATTGTTACCATATATTGTTGCCATATATTGTTGCCGTATATTGTTGCTATATATTATTGCCACATATTGCCATGTATTATCGCCATATATTATGGCCACTTGAAATCGCGCGAACAATCGAGAAAATTGAATTTGCCGATAATCGCAAGGCGCGCGGCAGACGTCATGAACGGATGACAGCAGCCCGTCTCAGGGCTGCTCGATAACAATGCTATTGATGCAATGAATTTAACTTTAAACCACAGAGGCCTCCGATCGCAGGAAGCTTTCTGTCGCGGACTAACACCTCGAGCGGAATGTTCCCGAGAAGCGCTCTTGCCGTAAATGCTGGTTATAAGCGAATTTGCCTTGTTAGAGCCTCGTCGCGATATCGTTGTCACAGAAAATAAGGAAGAAAGGAGTTAAACATCCGACACCGTTGTGAAAAGAGGGGCGATGGCGAGTAGAATGTTAGGCTCTTGCGAACGGGAGCGTTAAATTCCACCGCGGCTAATTACACGCTCACAATATTTAGCGAGTATTACCTTGAAATTTCCAATTAGATTATATTTCTCGTCAGCCGTCGTTCTGTCGCCTAGCCCCGTCTCTTTCGCCCGGGTGCCTCATTAGCTTACTTGTGTTTTACTTCGCCGGCGGCTTGTCCTTCTTCTTCTTCTTCTTCTTCTTCTTCTTCTTCTTCTTGCACGCTGGAAACTGTCGTTAGATCATGTGAGCCACTCTTGGCTCGAGCAGCTTTATTGCTTTTTCGATACCATCTCGGCGCGTGCTCATTCATTACATTTCTGTAATTAATAGCTCGGTTGTCGCGTACATCGCAAAATGGTATGGCAATTTTATATTTCTCTTAATCCATTCTATATCTTCGTGAATTCCTAGGAGCGAGGAATTTGTAAAACACTCTGTACCTATGTTTCCGATTGCAATTTTAATATTATTATCAACTTCGAATTATTAACTTATGGAATGCCAACGTGTATATATAAGTAAAAATTATTCTAAATTTTCTCACATCTCGCAATCCTAAGAAACATACACACATACATATTCGGCCTGTTTTCTGTATTAATGGTCTTTGATATCTTTCGATACATACATATTTTGAAACATTTTCTTTGGATATTATATCAAACGGATTTTGCATGTCATGTAATATCCTTTAGACTACACGGACATTATTGTTTTGATCATTTTGATTTCTTTGATATTCATTAAGAATTATCTAGAACGCAATTGTCATATTGAACGACTCAGTTGTCGTGTGAAATGTTTCGATTTTCATAAATTCATATAAAATTTTTCAGTTTTCACTAATTCACAGAAGTCTTTCAGTTTTCATTAGTTCACGCTAGGAAAAAGATTCATGATCTCCTACTCCTCAGATTTCTGTCATTAATAACTCGATAATTAATGCGAATTTCGCAAAACGGTATGAGACTTTTATATTTGTCTCAACCCAATCTACCCTCACACTTGGGGTTGGCAGCTAATTACCAGACACTTCGTATAATCTTTATGATATTAATCATACACAATGTCAATTCTTTCTTTTTGCACATGTTAACATGTTAATTCATGTTAAAAACGCGTAACAATGTGCGAGACCGTGCCTGTCAAATACGCTATTATGGTTGTAGCACACGGACATAAATCGCCTGAAAATGGATGTAGCACGGACTGCCATTACATGCAAGTTTTACCGCCGAAACCTGAAAGTAGTTGTAGCATCGTAGTTCCTCTCTCAAAATGGATGCAGATGGCGCCCTTTCCCAGTGCGGAAAGTCGGTGTTGCCGAAAACGCCGTGTTGGCCGTTTTCACGTTCCTCTCTAGTAAGACGTAAGCAGTAAAGAAAGTGATCAATCGCAATCAATTATTCTCGTCAGTTTTAAAATGGTGTCCTTAAATTTCGATTATGATTGGTCGATTTGCTTACTGCTTACGTCTTACTGCTTAAGTTCGTTTGAGTGTGATGGCCTTAATTCGTCAACGTTATTGGTCTGAATGTAAGGATCTAACAGTAAGGACCAACAGTCACTAATCGCTCACTGAGCGGTTTTCTCCGCTGAACGCACTCACTGATTTCAGTGCCCTGACATAATCTAAAAATCATAAGAATACGTAATCGTTGCTGTTTTTATGAAAATACAAACATAATATATAATAATGGATTTGTTGCTCGTGGATATTATACTGGATATTTACAAATCTGATGATAATGGTTGCGTTCAGAAAATAAAGCGCTCACTGAGCGCTTAGTAACTATTGGTCCTTACTGTTAGATCCTTACATTCAGACCAATAACGTTGACGAATTACTCAACCGTTGTGTTTTCTGAACGCAGCCGATGATAATGATGATGGTGGTGAATTTGTAAAAGGACGAGGAAAATTTTCCGAAGCAGCATTAAATTCGTCGCAAATTTTTTCTCAAGCTTCATTTTTATCTTTCTACGTTGTTCCATCGGTTCTTTTATTTTCGACAAAATGCTCATATTTTAATGTAATGTTAACAAATCAATTTCAGTTTTTGTATAATTTGCTTCTTTTTTTCCTCCTCCATTGAGCCGGATGATTTGCTTTTTCGACATTTTTTAAAACAGTTAATCGAAAATATTTATTTTCGCAAAATATAATCTCACTTGAAAGGAATTGGTTGGTTAGTCGTAGAACCCCAACAAACACTTTGGCCGCGTTCAGTAGACTCAACAGTTGGATAACATTACTAGATTTTCCACCGAATCTCGCTCCTGATTGGTAAATACTTCTGGGTCTATGAAGAATCTAAAAGAAGAATCTAAAAGAATGCTCCAATCACAAACAATAATCACTAAGCGCTCACTGATCACTTTGTTCTACTGAACGCGGCCAATGGTTGCGTTCCGATATTCACTGCCAGCACTGAAAATCTAGTATAGTATACGTAACACAAACTATGTATTTTCAGTACTGGCAGTGAATATCGGAACGCAGCCAATATTGCATGTAACGTGCATGTTGTAATTTCCTACTCAACGATATAACTGTTATATAAAACATGTGTTATATAACAGTTATATCGTTGAGGTAGGTAGAAAATCACAACTAAAGCCAGCGGCACACGGTGCTTGTTTTCGTGCTGGATTGCTTGCTGGATGAAAATACTGCGTTCTGATTGGTGCATTTCCATCCATCTTCGGAAATGTACCAATCACAACGCAATATTTTCATCCAGCAAGCAATCCAGCACGAAAACAAGTACAGTGTGCCGCTGGCTTAACATGCACGTTACATGTAATATTGTGTTTGCTGGGATTGGCCTAGAGAAGAATATGTCGCTGGCAAAATATGATAATTGATAGTACATTTCTAGTACATTTTGTGTCGAAAGTTAGTAGCATAGACATAGTATATCTAGACTGCGTGTTCGAGGAGTGGGAGTATAACTCTCGTAGAAAAGGAAGCACTCTGTTTTTACTGTTCGTTCTCTCTCGCACACAGTCCCGATGGAAGGGGTATAGGGGAGGCAGTTGATGTACAGTGCTGTACAATAACCACTGCCCCTAATTGCGAGAGAGAGAGAGAACGAACAGTAAAAACAGAGTGCTTCCTTTTCTACGAGAGTTATACCCCCACTCTTGAAATTTGGGAGACGCGCAGTCTAGATATACTATGTCTATGGTTAGTAATATGAAGAATAGCTATCTGTTAGATACGTAACCAGAGGCTTTAGTGGAGAAAATTAATTTTTAGTTATCTGATGGATATCTTTATCTGGAAGTTAGCTATTGGGAGATGTGAAGAAACCGGGCATTAGTAAATAGTTAGTCTTATGAAAAATTTGGCTGTGTATTATCGCCCTCTGACGAGGATAATGGATTCAGTTCAGCGAAAGCTGAATCATCAATCTCTTTCAGAAATGTACTCGTATTTTCCGGTTACATCGTTGTTAAAGAAGCTATTTTCTTGTCACTATTTGGATAATGATATCAGAAGCTAAGAAATTTAAAATTTTTACGGATTACGTTGAAATAAAAAGATATATTCATAGATATATACAATCAAAAATACAATTAAAAAGTTAGAAGGCAAAATTAAAATAATGACTAATTCATACAGAAAAATATAATATAATCCCAGACAGCACATATGTCCATAACTGGGACGTTTTTAAGGCATCTTTAAGTCGTCTTTAAGATGTCTGAAAATAAGACATCTTTAAGTCGTCTTAAAGACGTCTTAAAGACGTCTTATGTCCCAGTTTTGGACATTGTGCTGTCTGGGATGTAATTATAATTATAATCTGCTTTCTTAAAGTCTAGTCTGCGAAATAATCTTGACTTAAAAATGTATAAAAAAAAATTGGTTTTTTTTAAATTTTATCTAAATTTTATATTACATTTTCATAGAAAATTTATTCGTGAGAAAGAATTAAGTTAATCTAAAATTCTGATATTGTCATCGTACAATTTAGTCGCAGAGATCATTCCTTCCGGTGATTGACCTGTCCATTCATATCTGTAACGTTATTATCTGTAGCGCTCTTTAAGAAGGATATTAATTACTATACCGTAAATTATAAAATTGATTAACATGGTTTGATAATTATAGCTTTCAGACATATCTCTTATAATGTCACGGAAGAAATGATTCATCTCAGCGATGCATGTTCTTTATCTGGGACATGTTATCCACTTATCTTATATTTACCGGTGATAAACCGTGGAGAACATAGGCAATGATATACTTCGGATACCTGCTCGTATACTTGATCGGTGAATTACGTTTTATTCACGTGTATTGTCGCGTCCAAAGTTACGTATTTCGTTCGCCTGTGAAACGTGATTTCAAAAAAGTTTTCGGCTGAACGTAAAAACATGGTGGCTAAAAGCTCTGGACCGCTGCTGGAGAAGCAGATCAGCGGCATAAAATTCACAATCTTTTGCCTGAACGCCATAATATGGGTGGGTATGAGGACTTATCGCGATTGCGTTGTCTTGTGAAGTGCGTGATAGTGAAATAATAGTATATGCTGTCTAAATTGAATTGAAAGAAATGGAAAAAAAGTAGGTGCATAAAATTGATCAATGTTTAAATGAGAGTAATATATTGTATAGATAATCGGTACCCGGGAAAAAAAAAATCATATTTCATCCATGAGTGGCTATATATAATCATGAATAATCGTATATGTTCACCACGAAAAGAATATTGTTATATAAATACATTCAAAATAAATGCTTATGCTTCTGATAGCGTATACTATCGGCATTTATTTGAATAAAACCATTTGTTTCTTTTCTTATTTAACGTCATTTTTTTCGCATGGACATATATATATATATATATATATATATATATGATTATATATGTGATTATGTATATAAATCAAATTTATACGTAATTTATATATAATCATATATAATTTTATATAATTATATATAATCATATACGATCTTTTCTTCCCCGGATACTTTAACGACGATGATTGTTTTACATGTAAAACTTTAGTAATTCGATTATCAAGATCAAAATTTGTTACAAAAATTATCAAATTAGATTATATTAAGTTTTAAAGTACAAAAGTATAAAACATTTTGCTAAAGATGTTTTTTCACAAATTTTGAAAACATCATTTCACCTCGCCATTGCGTTACCACAGTTAAAGGATCAAGTTCGAAGGAATTTCTTTGAGAGACAGTATCGTTAACTTCCATAATAAATATGTAAGGCGTAATGAAAATCTTATTTTTCTCTTGGCCAAAGATTCTGGGTTGTGCGATGTTTGGATTGTCGATATGGATGCGCATGGAACCAGGCTTTGAGGAGTGGGTGAATTTTCTGGATATGCACGAATTTTACATCGGAATTTACGTATTAATCTTCACATCGGTGTTCGTCATGATTGTCGCCTTTGTCGGCTGTGCCGCCGCTCTTATGGAACACATCCTGGCTCTATATGTCGTAAGGATGCTTATCCCGCAATTAGATTAGCAATTAGATTGGAAAATAAAGCGCTTTCTAATGGGAATGTATTAAAAATTGATTTCATCTTGAGGATTTCGATGATTTTAGAATATAGGTCTCCAAGTGTTCTGTTTCATCTGCGGACTTTCTGGAGCAGCGGTTGTTCTCGACTACTCGACGTATGACAGCAAGATTCAACCTGTCATACGGCATTCCATGATCAATCTCATCAGAAACTCCCATTACGAAACGGCGAGCCTGATTCTGAGAATAATTCAAGAATCTGTAAGAAAGCTTGAATCGTGTTGTGCGATAATTCAATTACAATGATCTATTAAGGCAGAAAAAAAATAATTATCTTGAGGAAAATAAGTTATTTACTAAAATATAATATGTTCATGAAACATATATTGAAACGTTGAAACACATTTTATTGAGTGTTAATTTTCAATCGCAGTAATCAGTAATCTACCTCGGAGAAGAAAAGAAAAGCTTACTTACTTACTTCGGGATTCAAGTTATGTATTCTTGCGACATTATGTATCTCCGACAGGTCGGATGCTGTGGAGCTGACGGTCCTAGGGATTATTTGTCTATGCGAAAGCCGCTACCCACCGAGTGTCGGGATACCGTCACCGGAAACGCTTTCTTTCACGGTTGCGTCGAGGAATTGTCGTGGGTCTTGGAGTCGAAATCGGGATGGCTCGCTGGTTTGGCAATGGCATTATGCATGCTTCATGTAAGAATCAAATGACGCTACATTATTTCTAGCGTAATGCAATGTTTCTCACGTGTGTATCATTTGATTGAGTCTCTAATGTAGTTATTCTCTAATTACTTTATATCTGAGCTGAATTATCTTACCACGCTGATTATATATTACAGGTGGTCATAGGTGTGTTGTCGCTGACGCTTGTACGAGCGATTAAGAAAGAGGAGGAATCAATCACGTTCAAGCGTTAAAATAATAGATCATTTGCGACGAAATGGAAAGAAAAATAAGTTATAATTATTATAAGTTTTTACAAGAAATATTCCGATAAATTATCAGCTTCTTAGATTACTTACTTACTTCAATGTAAACAGCTCGTAGAATCCACGGTATTTTTTATTACATTCCTAATCTTTTATTCCTACAGCTCTAATTTTTAAATAGAAAACTTTTCCTTCAAAATTAAACTCGTGGATTAAAAATACAATTTATCCCAATAAACAAACTATGTTTGTACATGAATCTTATATAATTCCGATAATTTTCTCATGAGAATATTGGTTTTGTCATATCGATTTATGTTAATTATTCATGTTTCATCCGAGCATAGAATCGTGTCTTCAGCCATAGAATTCGTTCTTCTACTCATACTCCTGCGTTTTCTACACTTTTCTATTTGTATAACTTACATTTTATAATTTAATAATTGGAAATAAAAAAAGGAGAATACTATTTGCGATAAAAAGCATCACGATAAAAAAGTTGTCAAATATACAGCTAATGAATAAGTCCAATTATTAATAACTAAATTTTTAACAATTATTGCATAGTTGTAACAATATATAATTTGTTGTCGTATAAAAATGAAATATTATAGTATAATAAATATCATACGATTTTTATTTTATCTCACTTTTTTAAATCAAAACTTTCCTAAATCATCATTCGTGAAATTTATGTCTATTTAACTACTATATTTTTATTTATAATTATTTAATTAAATAAAACGATAAATTATTCATAAATTTAGTATTATTACTATCTCATATTTAGAATCATTCTTTTTTGATCGTTGCAGGATCCGCAATACGGCGGGAGTAGATTTATTCGTTATTTATTTACAAAATACGCGATATACATATACAATATACGATATACATTATAGTCAATAATTTATTTACAGTCGATATTCAGTCCGATCACAATCGTCGCTGGTACTCTATTATAATATCGAATAATAATTTGACATCTGTATCTTCGGATCTTTTTACCCGATAGGGAAAACAAACTACATTTTTCCGTGTTCTACTTACCTCGACATGCAATGGCCTAAATCGATACTGAATGTTTTTAGAAACTATAATTATACGAGATTACGGAATTGTCGCGAGTAGAAAAGAACGGAAAAATATCGTGGGTCTGTAGCATTATTACCAATCTCTACTTTCATTTGACACGGAGATGTAGTGAAATTTAACGCAACAAATGACATTTTATACTGAATTAAAAGTTTTATAATACATAATTTTTTGTAAGAGAGATTTTCTCATTCCCTCTTTCACTTTAATAATGCTATTTAATGAAACATACCTGTAATTTTAAAGATGTCGATACTAATATTACCAAGAAAAAGTAGATCAGTCATGAATATAATTAAAATTTGAGAATTGTTTTATGAGGAGTCTACTTGGCAATAAATCGCGATCAGACTGGATCGCGAAGATTTCGAGAGTTAGATTAAAATCTAACCAACGAAGGGATAACCCGGGTAGGGCACCGGCGGCGGATAATAGCCAGGATAGGCCGCTACCGTCGGTTGCACCGGCACAGTGGTGGTAACGTAAGTGGTGAGTTCGGTTGGTACGACTTTCGTGGAGAAGAGGGTGGTATAGGCGGTCTTGGCACCGAATGTGAGCTTCAGCACTCTTGACTCGGATACAGTGGCGAGAGTTTGAGTGATTAATGGCGCGCTGGTTATTGTGAATTGTGGCTGCTGAGGAAACAACGGCAACTGTGGTACTTGCGGTACCTGTGGCACTTGTGGCACCTGTGGTGGGAGTACAGGGCTCAAGGTAGATGTGCCGTATTCGTAAGATGTCCTGTAAGAAAAGAAATGCAGCGAGATATTGGAAAAATTCAAAGACATATTAGAATAAAGTTTCGATATATAGAGATTGAATTTCTTTCTTCTTCAATTCTTGCAAATTTAAACATATTCAGCAAAGTATTATAGATAGCAAACCTGGGCACTGTGCCGACTGGCCTGGACAACGTGGAGAAGACGGTATTGCCCGCGTTCACCACGGGAATAACATGTGACTCGTACAATGTCTCTAGCACAACCACTGGCCTGGACGTGGTGATCACCTGGGGTTGTGGCTGACCAAAATATTTGAGGAGGGCCAACTGTTGGACCTGTTCCGGAGTCAATTGAGCTTCGGCGCTGCTACTGCTACTGATGATATCGGTCTTCACTTTCGATGGTGACGCCGATCTAAAGACGTCCAGGTCGGAATCGGCGTCATTGTTGGGTACTACCACCCTTTTAGGCACATCTTCGTCGTCACGATCATCTTCGCCGAAATCCAACTCGAGATGCAGCTCACTGCCGGCTTCATCGAGTTTCGAATTGAATTCATTCAGCGTTTTGCTGGGAATGAACTGATAAATTTCCATCGGCGGTAACGTTTTTATTGCCGTTACCACACGCGCAATGTTGTACGTTTGCACCAGAGTTAGTCGGGTGGTGCTGTTACCGTTATAAATTACGGGTAGCATGTGCGTTTTTAGCAACGTTTGCGTTGTTGAGAACGTTTCCGTCAACGTCTCCAACGGTGGCGTCGCTTGACCGGGATCCAACGAGATAGCCGGTAGAGTCGCGACCGACGAGTCCAATGGCAGGCTGGACTCGTAGGCTGCTCCTGTGTTTGCGAGAATGTTCTCTGTTAACGGTTCGGTGGGCGAGATCGAGCTACTCGGCTCGGCTGTGGCGAAGGTCTTCTTGATCGTCGAGGTTACCGTAATGTAGCGGGTATTTCGCAATGTACCCACCTGAAAGAGAAATATTTTAGATTATTGAATTTTTCTTAAGAGGGATAGTTTCAAAATATCCAAATTAATACTGAATTACTAAAACTTACAAAACTCTCTCTCTCTCACTTTATATATATGTATATTCTCGAGATTTAATATAGAAAAAATTTTAGGATCGATTTAATGAATCGCTTCTTCTAAATTGTAATTTAAGAATATTAAAGAGAATTGTAACGAAGATTAAGATTAAAATTTACGACGAGGACTCACCTGGAAAGCGTAGGGTGACTTGATTGTGGCTATTTCAAAGTATACACTATCCTGATCCGCCGCAGTTGAAATCTCCACGTTGAGCGTCTCCACCGGCAGAATTTGTTCGCCAGCATGCTGCTGCTGATCCTGCACGCTCACGCTAGCTACATCCTCGCTTTCGCTGGGATCCAATTCGTCTTCGGTCAAAGATAACTCCTTCCTCTGAGCGTTGGCGACACCACCGGCCGTGGTCGATGCAGCGCCGAGAGATGCTGCTGACGCCACTGTTGTTCTACTATCGTCCAACACCGTCGCGGGCGATTCCGGTGTGCTTGGACTCTCTGTCGATGACGTGCGCGATTCTTCCTCGTCCACTTGCTTGCGAATCATGATCCTCGGTTTCGGCGTGGTTTTATACGACCAGCGACCCTGGGTCCGAGGTAGCTTCACTTTGGGCACCGGAAGACTGGCCGCAGTCGTCGGTTGTTGATCGTTCTTTGACTTTGTGGTCTGCTTTGAAGGCAAATTGGCAGACTGACTGCTTGGCCGAAAACCGCTACGACGACGAGTGACCGACGCCTCCGTAGTAGTTGTCGCGGGGCGATTCCTGAAGAAAAGTATGGTACATTCCAGTAATAGCTTGTGTTTCGTGAAGAAATAAATCGATTGGTGAGATTCTAATAACGATACGCAAACTCGAGTATAATGAAGGTGTGCAAGCACTTACTTGTAATTGGGTCGCGCCGTCGTCGCACGATTCTTTCCGGTTCTAGTTTGTTGCGGCTCGTTGCTGTCATAGTCCTCGGGGATCTTGTTTCGGAACTTGGGTCGAGACTGACCGCCAGCCGAATGATGCCTTCGTGTCGTTCGTATGGGGGTACCTGATATCAACAGATTTCACGGATATCAGCGATAGTTTTCCTGACTGATTTTGTCCGCTTACTTTACCGTCAGCAATTTTAGAAACATGATTAAAAAATATATATTCATTTTTATTTAATTTCATTTAATTTAGCAACGCTGAATTATAATGTCAATTATATGCTACAAAAATCCATTATATTTAAACATCAAATTATATCAAATACGTCTAAAGTATTTAAAGTACCTGGTTTCTATTGTCAGTTACTAAATCTTTCTCGATAGCAGTATGATTTAAACTCAATCATTTTTCTATCTTGAGAAATGATTGATTGACACTCGATTAGAGAAATACGTACCAGAGGACGTGTCGAAGAGCACCTCGAGCGGCAACGAGGACTCTTCCTGTTGTTGATGAGTCGGAGTAGGTTCCAGATGAGGCTTGAGCTTGCCGTGTTGGGGTCCGATGGTCTTTAGGATGCGGTGAGTGTTCGATGGTCGAATTTTGCCTTCAAGGACAGGTGCCGCCGGCGCTGTCAGAATCCTGGACGAGCTCTGTAGGACTTGAGCATATTTGCCGTTAATATAAGTGCCGATCACGCTGGTCTCATGTACAGTGGTAAGACCGTCCTTCACGATAGTGCCGCCCAATTTGGTGACTAGGCCGGTCGGATTCTCTTTATCTCTTCGTGGTGTTGCGCGCGGCTTCGCGTGCGTTTTTGACGAAGGCCGTAAATTGATTAGCTATACATTGTCGGGAGAAAAAATATATAAAAAATTATTACAATATAAAATGTCAGGCCTGGGATTAAGGTTTGCTCAAAATTGCTTTTTAATAACGTATGAAAATACGATAACATTCCTATGTATAATAATAAATGTAATTCCTATGGATAATGATAAATTATTCATAGTTATTCAGTTCTGCGTCGCACTTATATATTATGCACAATAAATTATCAAGATCACGATTTTATTCCGACGCGAGATTTCGCCGGTGTTTTACGATCGCACAAAGTCGTTGGAAAAGTATCGCGTTCGACACGCTCCGAGTGAAACCGATTTATCGCGCGATCGGATCAACTTTCACGTACCGATGGCTACCACCGCCGACAAGGAGTCGCCGTTGGGAAGGATCGACTAGGAAATCGATTACGGCACACGGAAAATTACGCCGACGCAATTATGCCGAATAATTCTTTCGCGCGGCTTGCACACAGCGGTTTCGCGCGCGAGAGTTATCGTGAAAGTCGTTCTCTGCGGACTTAGCAATTGCGCAATTTTACAACAGAACCGAGAAGCGAGAAGCGCGATTTCACGCGACCTTCCCGCTTCCTCGCTGACCACATGACCCATTTTTTATCGATCGAGGGTGCGTCCGATAAAGCGCGATTCAGTGTTTTCATCATGCCGCGAGCAAACCCGTTTCGACACATGCGCGCAAGCAAAAGTTCGTTGGAGACAACGATCAGCCGGTTTGGCGACAATTAGCGGAACCGAGAAACCAGATTCTCAATTTTCATACTCGCTGCCACTATCGCGCGAGCATACGTGCGTGCGTGCGCGCGCGCGCGCGCGATGAAGATCAATGTCGCTTTCATAAACTTGATACTTGGGTGTCCGGCTCATGATAGATCTGGCGTGGAAAATTAGCCTCCATTTCTTCAACATGTTAACATGTCATTTCGACGACCTCGATTCTCCTACCTTGTACGTCTCGTCGATCACTTCTGTAGGTTGCTTCGAGAGAAAATCGTATTCCGGTTCGGCAAGATTGTTCTTCACGCCCGGAGTCTCATCCTTGGCGCGTACTTGAACGACCGACGACAATACAGGTGTCTTTGTCGCCGCCTGCTTAATTGGTTCCTAAAAAAATCACATTAAGTTGTATTCTTTCCATGACTTTACGAGAAATTATATGATAAAATTGTATTCTATTAAAAATTTTATTAAAAATCACACATCTGCACTTGCATCTGAAATATTATCTATTAGCTTCAAAAGATTTATAATATCAAAAAGAAAAAAAAAAATTATCAAAATCTAGTCTCACCTGGTCCTTTGTGGGTTTCGGTGCGGCGTTCGTAGACGGGTTTACCACATTTTGCTCAATTACAGAATTCACGATAACTTTCGTGCCTTTTATCTGTCTCTTCGTCTCGGCCTGGGCATCCTGCTTGTGCGTTTTGCTAGGTTGGATGTCAGGGACATTCTTCTTCTGCTCCGTCGTCGGGGGCTTCGTGTGAATCGCCGGTGTGGCGGACGTGGTCTTCTTCCCGGTGTCCGCCGCCTCTGGAACAACACAACAACGACGCATTAGCATACTCGGCGACTGTCGAGAATAAAAATCGCGGGGTCGCGGGAGTGGAGACAAGACTAAAAAGAGCGTACCGAGGACCAACACCCGTGTCCAAGGACTCGCCGAATACTTTATTCTACGCAGAAAAAGAGCTCGAAATATACGTGAGAGTATTTCTGCACGATTTCATTCCGATTGTATAACGACACCGTGCTTCTTGTGCTCTAATCTCTTAATTGCACACTGGTCGTAACCGTATTGTTCTCCTTTACTTCGCTCGCACCGCTCATCCATATTATTCGCTCTTACAGCAATGAATTCTCACGAGCGTCGGTTGCGCGATTTCACATTAATTGGATTTCACATTAATTTCGCCGATGACGACGTAAACGACACTGCTGCAAACAACGTGGATTTTCGGCTTTGTTGTTTCGGGATACTCGCGTGCCACGATCATTAATATCTTTCATCGCGTTTCCTAGATCTACATCTTTATCTGGAACAAAGGAGGAAGCGGACGAGAATGTTTGCGGCTGTAAGTAACGGGTGGGTGGTTCAAAAGTCAAGGAGACGACATGACGAGCGAACAATGAGCATAATCTGTACGCGGACCAACGCAGCGATATGCTAAAGAGATTGGGCCATCTCGGCGTCCCTCGCCAAGGCTTTTTACGTGTTGTACAGAGAGTCCTCAGCGAGTGCCGTCAAGGTCTCATCTGTAACTCGAAAAATCACACCCATAATGTCGACAGCATCGAGTCGCGATTGCGCTTAGAGGATGATCCCCCGCATCACTCGCACATCGCACAATCGCAATCACGTAAAAGGACATGAATAATGATTTGATGATGGAGAATCGAGGAGGCGTCGATGTAACGACGATATAATGCCGCGGGCATGATTTTGATGGATAATTATTTGCCGGCAAAGCTTCGACAGCATGATCATTCTCACGCATTCATTCAGCGTGATAAAATCCTCACGCATTTTGAGGATGATTATACCTGGTGGCGCGCTCTGAGGACTGAAAACCATCACCGTGTTGCCAATGGTCGTGGTGAAGTCCAAGAATCCGTATACGGTTTGCGTGATGAAGTCATTATTCGTAGCCGCCGGTTCGACCGGTGCAACTGCGTCTACCGGATGGCTCTTGTAGACTTGCGCGGCAGACGCTGCAACTGCACAAGGTCGTGTGAGGAGAGCTCGCCAAATCCTCTCTTACATTCGCATAATAACGCTATCGAGGGACTGATTATAAAGATGAAGATACCGGCATAAAAAGTTGTGGATTTGCAATTATAAGATATAATTACCGTCTTTGCCGTCTCGTAATCTCAAATAAAAAATTCGACTGTGTTTCTCATTTGCACAAATTAGTAATAACGAGTGAAAAAATGTTGTGCTCTTTCTCCCGACGAGATATGACACGCTGGAAGGAAGATTTCACACGCAAACGCGTCTTCGTGGCGCGAAGGGATTCGCATTTTATCTAAAAATTTGCATCTGTTGGCGATGAAATCACGTTACTCACCGCACGCTAAAGTTATGACAAATACAAAGTGTCTCGTTGTCATTGCGCTCAGTCTGCTCTCATCCTACGCAGGAGCATGAATCTTGGAACCTGAAAACATAAAATAAAACGAAATGTCGAAAAATCATCACCATTATATATATATGAATCGCAATGTGACTTGCGTAATCACCGATATCCGTTATATAGTTTAGAGCAATCATTTTCCACGATTGTGAGAATCGAGCAACGATCTACGGATGATTACGTAATTATCGCAGTCGCTTATGATTATCCTCGAAAGCAAATCAAGAAAAAGGTAGAGGATAAAAAAAAAAACGCGCATTACATCAATCGACGCGCGAATATGTCGTTAATTTACAAAGCACCGTTACTTCTCTCTCTCTCTCTCTCTCTCTTTCTCTCTCTCTCCCTCGCCTAACAGTTAACAGTTATGTAAAAAACACGTCGAACACCGTCTCATTAGAGATAACGTCTCGGCGATTATCCCGCTCACGTTCCTTTACGGTAACTGGCAATTATCAAACACCTACGCGATAGATCGTCCTCGGATTTGCATAGTTTACATCTCTCCATCGCTACGGAAGAGACGTTCCAGCGATGAAAAGATCGACGCGTCTCGCATCGAGTGCGGAACAACAATGACGAGTGAATGCGTCCGAGTTACGGGTGCTTTTCGCGCAGAAGACAATCGATTAACGAGAGACACTGACATTGTTGATCCGCCGTAATCAAGTATAAGCGAGAAGCGAAAAGAACGGCTCGATCTCACGCTTCAAGTAGTCAAATGTCGCAAGCGAAAATTTCCTTTTCATTCGATTGCTATCTGCTCGAGCGGCACGAGCATTGTGAGGCGCGAGCTCGCTCGGGAAGCATCCTGTGTGAAGCAAACGCAACTTCAACATACAATCGCGAGCATACGGTAACGCGCGCGCGTCCGTGCGACGCGAAATCGTTATGTAACGCCGGGGAGGGGTGTTGGTAATCGTTTAGCCCGAAACAATAGTAAAAGGCGCCTCCAAAGAGGCACGACCGGAATCCGTAATTTCAGATCGGATTGAAGCCGACAGCAACCTCGAAAGCGCGCGGATTTTCTATTCGCGGCAGTGCGTCGCGTGTGCCGTTACAGTGCGCGCCGTTGCTACTTCCAATCGCCATACGTGATGACCAGAGTCCCTCGGAGGCACATCGAGGAAATATCGATTCCGAAATCGGCCATGAAAACCGTGACGATGAAGAACATATCCGACGAAGCTTCTCGGAACACCTGGTCTAGTTCTAACGTTGCAATGCGTCGCGTGACCCGACGCGCGTTGGCGCGACAAGTAGATTCTATTCCTAATTGATGCTCTGAGATATGTCGATGTACCTCCAGATTCTACTCTAATTTCGTTCTACGTCCGACGAGAATTCGCACGACGCCGCTCGGCAGCTGAACGTCTTTTAAACGTCCAGCGATTTTCCCGAAGGTGCATTGAGACAGCGCAGCATCGCGGAATCCGAGCTCGCTCCTTTCACCCGTATTCTCTCACGACACCGCGGCAGATCTCTCGGCGAGCGGCTGCGAGCTGAAACCGATTGTGAGATTTAAAAAGAGGTACGAGCACAACGTCGCGGAGTGTGCTTCTAATGATAGGGATATGCGGCGAATTATCGCGAAGCGGGGGGAGTTTGCAAATATCGTTGCAACCTCTGTCGATTTACGAGCTTGCCTCAACGTTATGGGACTTTCATCGTTATTAAATAATCGCCAACAGAATAAATTTAATATTTTTTAGAACGAAGCGGAAAGAGAGTTTTTTGTAATCCATCTGTCATTCACATTAACAGTAATATTAGCATATAATATGACAGAGGGAGACGGAGAGGGTGCGAGTTTAGGATTTTGCGGATGTGCATCCAAGTTGCGAATTGAAATAACAAAGGCCGAGAGACGAAGCAGCCGAAAATAATTACCGCGAGAATTCAAGGTGTACGAGGTAATGATCGTGCTGATAAGTCATTCCTCGACTCGCGAAGGAGAAAAGGAGTGGCCCTACTACTACTACTACTCTCTCTCTCTCTCTCTCTCTCTCTCTCTCTCTCTCTCTCCTCTCTCTCTCTCTCTTTTTCTTACTCTGTTCTCTATCATACATATACATGTGCGGAATGTAACGACAAAAAAGAACTGCTATGCTGCAACCCGTGCATAAATCTCAGACAAGTATTCAAGTGAACCCTTTCCCGTGTGCAGTTATTTTTTCGCGACCGGAGGAACGCCGAATTGCACACGGAGGATATTCGCGTGGAGAGATCTAAATTAAATTACATTTATATAGATTAAATTCTGGTCACGTCGGACCTCGAGCGTTGCAGACGCGGTCCCGCGATATTTCTTTCGATGGACACGCAAATTAGCGATCCGCAGGTCGCGGAATTGCACGTTAGACCGGTTAATTTATTACGTCCATGAGCGTGTGTTTCGTGGTCAAGCGTGACGCAGGTCCCCATGCCTCCGGGGGGGAGCCATGAAATATGCTAAAAACCGGTCATCAACGGCGCGAATGGTATTCCCTGCCAGTCGATCTGCCAAGATCACGGTCAGCTCGAGACCATCGACCATCGACCATCGACCGGGTCCGAGAGCAACCGCCTACGCATTCCACGGTTCCATTTTCGGCCCGAGACGTCACTTTTCCCTGCGCGCGAAGCTGCAACCGATGCAGCTCGTTCTCGCCTTCCTGTGTCCGGTACCGCGTCCTCGCGCGCAGCTTCCAGCTTCGTCCAGGAACGAAGAGAGAGCCCCATCGACGCACGGTGTTCGCTTAACTTCGCTTTCGAGTAGTTTCTCGCTTTTTGTATCGCTAACGTATGCTAACCAGTTTCTACTCATTTCCCCTTTTTCTTGGGACATAAACATGTCGACGTTGGGTGTCAACGAACGACGACGATTCATTCGCACGGCTCCAGAGAGACAGTAAATCAAACGGCACTGTTTAGCATAAGTAATAGAATTGAAGAAATATTTAACATATTCACGCCTTTTCGAGCGGAACAAATTCCCAACGCGATTTTCTAATGTTTTCGTAAGGCACAACAAATTTCTTAGAGAAATTCCAACGTGTTTTCGGAGGGCATTAAGAGTGACATCTTTCTACCTGTCGATCTCCCGGTGATTTTCTCGAACATCTCTTACACGACGGTTAAATCGCACGCGGGGTAATACACGAACGATCATTTGGACGCGAATTCACGCATTTACGTCTGACGCAAGAGCGACGCAATCTCCTAGAGTGGAAGTACGCATCTTCCAGCTAGGCGAAGCGCGGGCTGTCGTAGCCTCGCGCCTTAAACTCTGAGAATCCTCGGGAAAGCACTTTCCCATACATGTGGCGCTGCTGCTTTTTATTCTTCTTCTTCTTCTTCTTCTTCTTCTTCTTCTTCTTCTTCTTTCATTATGGAAAGGTTTCATTATGGTAGGAAAGGTTAAGCCGAAGCGTCTGACAAGTTATTGTTGCTCTTCGTTCCCAAGAACAAACGCCGCTAGCGTTGATCTAGTCATTATCCTCTCGAAACATCACCGAGCATCACTGTCACATAAAAAGTTCCGCGTTGCACTATTTCCGTCCTTCCGGGTATCTCAGGAGAAAAAGCAGGATATGCGATTTTCTTTTACTTGGGAGAAAAGTTGATGTCGCGAATTTATACGTACAGGATAGGATAAAAATACCTGGGATCCGACAGCAGGTGCAATTTTGAGAGATAAAGTTCCGGAGATCATCATTGTTAATCGTAGCTTGTGAGAGTTGCATTTTCAAAAATAGAGTCAGAATTTCGTCCATTTAAATATTTCGAATTGCAACGAATACAAGACATTGTTTCCAACTTCCTTGTCAACGGCAGGATCACGGTCGTCCGCGACCGTTTCATTGGTTTTGTTACGTCGATTTTTCACACTCGTCTCGAGGACGATCCTTTTTCTTCCTACTAGAATATCCTACATCGCGCGGCCTTTCCCAGCTGAATTTCTCGCGGAGATGTATGCTTTTTTTGGTGGGATCACGCTAATTTCTAGTCTGGTAATTTATTCCTCGTGGCTTGTGGGTGCTATCGGTTTCTCAGTCTCTTTAAGATCATCTCCAAGATCGCGTTAGAGACACGGCAGTGCTCTCCGAGTCACAGCTCGAAGTGAAAGCGAAGCGTACTTCCAATTCATTTTATCGCTCGCAGCTGTCGAAAGTATCGCGGGTGTTAAAAGCAAAAAAATAGAGAATAATTATGTGTGTTAAATATTGACAAATTACAACAACGTCACACACACACACACACACACACACCAAACGCAACATAATGAGCGTAAATTATTTTACTGCCCGATGCTAGGAAACATACAGATTTTCAACACGGCGCTATTGCGAATATTACTACCATTTTCTTGCTCTTAAAGATCTCGTCGACGAGTTAAACGCTCGTTCGCTCGATATCCGCTTTGAAAATTGCCGAGCTTACCGCAAAACCGCGTCGGATTGGATTCCATCATTAAACGATCGCGCGCGTTTGCGAAAGCAAGAATTGCTCGCAATGTTCACAGACGCGAGAACGAACGAGATAACGCAACGGACGATTACAGCAATTCGAACATAGCGGTAGCGGGCGTTTCGCTCACGTTGACCCCCCCGGTGAATTGAATTCGCACGAACATGGACGAACGGGTTTATTTTCGTGGATGACAAAAGTGTTTACAATCTTACACGCATCCTTGAAACGCGATTTTACGTCACTTCGCATCTTTTTCGTCTCGATTGTTCGAATATTGAAGCCACGTGATGCTGCACGTTAGCGTAAAACGTCCGATATTCTACGTGCAAAGTAGATTTAAAATTAATTAAAATTAATTGAAAGATATGACGTTGTCTACCTTTGCGCAGATGAAGCTGTAAAATACACTTCATTAGTGAAATATCCAATGTAACGGGCGCAATCGTCCGATAAAAATGCGAGGAAGAAAGATACGAGCGAGGTAACGCGTACATTACCGGAGTTAGCTGCGATTAGCGCAACGGGATGTGTGAAATTTTCCTGCCGCTTATGGCGCAGCCAGCATTGCTGGTTATTTCTTAATTGCTTCCTGATCGGTCGCAGAGCGTGCGATCGAGCCCAGATCGACCCAGATTTTCCTTTTCTCGCGATGGATTTGAAGCAAAAGTCTAGGACGGTGTAAGGCGGGTGAGAAGGTAAGATGTAAGACGGACGGTCAGTCGGTCGGAAGCGGAAGCTCACTCGGTTTTCACTCGGAACCTTTAGCGTTCCGCGAGTTATTTTACTTTCCACCAGCGCAAGTGCATACGTAACCCGTACGTACGTACGCACTTGCACGCTCCCGTTCCCGCGAGATCATCGCGCTGGAAATGCAATCGCCGCGCAATCCTAATCGCGCTTGTTACCGTGACGATTAACCGCGAGGTGCCAGCAAGTTTCATCCGAAATTCGCAATCCGAAAAGAAACTTGACGAATCGAGAATTATGGATCGCGAAATGGATGGAGCTTCATCCCGATATACAACGACGTAAAATTGTACAAATAATAATAATAATAATAATAATAATAATAATAATATAATACGTGAAACCACAGTCCCTCACAATTGCAGATCAAATTGCGGGATATTACACGAGGCAAAGTAAACGTGCGAATCTAAAATCGTCAATGTCGAGAGTCACGCGGAATCTAACATACGACACACGATTGTGAGTGAGTTCCTGTGAATCTGTAGAATTATATATAAATCGCACAGTCACATACAGGATTTACCCTACGTTATTCAGGGTTAACGAAATTGCGAAAGCCTGTCCGCTCTGTAATCACGCCCTTCTCGGTAATCTCACGGTGCATTATCATGGTTACGTGATTAGATCGAGACTGCGGCGGTATGTGTATCGAGGTGAGCGAATCGAGAGCAGTGAACGTGCTTTCGCACGCACGCTGTCACGCGCGTGGACCACATAAAATCCCGTGGTCACGAGCGGGCGACGCGCGTTGCACGTGTCGGATCAGAAATATCCGCGTTAAACGGGGCCTCGACGGCACGTGACAGGGCCCGCTTAGAAAGCAAGCTCAGTTTCTTAGGAATGTCCATTTAGCAATCGCTCCTCGACTGGCCCCGAATGGAAACGCAGTTGCGATCGAATAAGCGCAAGTTTGAGGAACGACACCAAGCGTCGGAGTGTCGAATCCTGCGGATCTTTTTACAATGTCGCCGCTCCAACTTAACATCAATATAGATTTTCTCTAATAATCGAGTTACACGAGTAACGACGAGCCCCGTCTGTCTGTGACAAAGTGGCTGACAGATCAACGTCTCCTGCTGATTTTTCTAATCAAAATTCAAAACAAGAAATCACGCTGCAAAGCACTACGGCACTACTACTCTTGCTTCTTTCGGACACACCCTGATGTGTACATTAGGTATACCGAGCACGTAATGTAACGCAATGCGCGAGATATCCCAATTACAACCGGGAACCGATGCCAGAGATGCCGTAGGGAACGTACAGAGACGGTGCAAACAGTTATGTTTACTTTCACTTGTATCTCGTTCAGCTTTACAGCTAAGACACACAGAGAATGCATGGCCTTCCGTGAACGTCACATCTTTGCGATACGCCCGAGAAATTATGCATATGATATGAGAAAATGTGATAGTTGTGAGAATTAACAATGTTAATACAGTTCTATGAATATTAATTGAATTGAAGTTTGAGATGCGCAGTGATTTTCTGCAAGTGTTCATTCGAGAGTCTTGCTCTTCGAAAGTTGTACAACTTTGGACACCTTGACAGCAAAAGCCTTAAGTGAAAATTGAAAGTATAATGACTAGTGACAATTCAAGAGAAATACTTTGCAGTCATGCGTAGTTATTTCGCCAATATGGTTCGAATCTCTTTTATAGCTGTGATTAAAGGTCGAAAGTGACTGATTTGAAATTTCGCTTCGGGTGATTTCATTCTTCTTAACCGCGACGAAGCCTATTCATCGTTATTCACTGCCACATCGGATGCAACTGAATTCCCAGGCGTATCGTGAGACGAGGATGACATTCACTCGTCCATTTACAGCGCACGACCGTTAACTATACTTCTATGATGCAGACACGCGTGCAGCCTCGCAGGATTCATTCACGCCGACGAGATATTAATTGATAATGCCGCGAAGTCATGTTCTAAGAATAATAAAAGATCAGTGTGCTACGAGTAGAAGTATAATGTAATCGAAATTTTGTATGACGATCGATATATAATTTTATTTCATACTTATGAAACATGAAAGCCGAGCGAAGTGTTTGTCCAATTTGTTTATTTATTTATTTATTTATTTATTTATTTATTATTTTATTAATAACTCGAAAAAACTGAATTCGAATGAATTTCTTCAAGTGCTGATGAAAACGTGAACTAAGAACCGGCAATATTTCTTGCTTCTATTGAAAGTTTGCGCAACGGCACGAAGAAATTCGACTCGGCGTTTCTTCCTGTTCTCGGCTGAATTAAGATCGAAAACATCGTCGCATTCATATCTCTTCCGTATAAATTAAGCATAAGACGCGGACGAGTACTCTCTCGCAGTCGCGTCGCGAGTCGCGCTTTCTCTCGTATTAATAGCTTCTATATATGAAAGTAACACGATTCTTATTCATTAGTTACTCCGATCGCTATACATTTGTCTTGGAACATCTCTTACGGGCGGTAAAAAACACAATAGAATAAAGAAATTATAATAAATAATAAATAATACAAAACAATCGTTATTTGCATGATCTAATAAAAATTCCTTCGTAATATATTATGTTTTTACAAATTATAGATCAAGTATCTTGCGCGATAGATGAAACATAAAATTACTTGAAACTGTATATATATATATATATTACGTTTAACTAAATTTTGAAAAATTAAAAAAAATATTAAACAAATGGTTTAAATAAATTTAGCTCTAACTTAGATATATTCAATTATAAAATGTATAATAATTGATTATTTTCTTAACAGTATAAAATATTGCTTTTGACGAATTATAATGCTTATTTTTGTATCACTCGCAATTCTATATCCCTTCCGGGGTTGATAGAAACAGTAGAAAAGAAAATCTATTGTGGTTTTCTACATACCAAATCGCGCGGAACTACGTTGTCCCCAGACTCGATCTTTTCAGAGATGCTCAACGTGACAATTCGCTGACGACTACACGATGCACGGCGATCAACATGCCAACTCTTAGCTCGCTTCGTACTGACTGCGCGAGACCATGGGCCCACAGTGTGAGCCTCCGCGATCCTGGGGCTTTCACTTCGCGAGTAACCGTTTTGCGGTACTCACCACAGCGTCTGGCTACGGCACCTTCGCGAATCGCCGATCGTTGATAAAGATATAGCCGATTCAATCCGGCATAACCACGCGCCGTTATCCCTACGGAACGAAAATATAAATATTCGAATATTTATAAATATACAGAAAAATATTCGAGTATCTCGTATGCGACTTCATCATATTTTATTACGTTTATTTATTTAGTTATGTATATAACCAACAACATATATATATGGTGCAGGATTTTTAATTTCAGTAATTTAAAAAGAAAAACTTAATTTTTGTAAGTTTACTGTACAGTTCTTTGTTACTGTGGTATTTTGGTACTGTGCGTAAATATTAAGATGGGATTATACTTTTTTAATATTGAGAGAAATGACGAGGTGATTAAAGTCAGCTTTAAGTACCGCTTTCTGCACGAAATACTCGAATATTTAATACAAATGTAATCTAGTACCTTACGAATTAATAACTTCATTATATTGGAAATACTTGGATGATATACATGTATCGATTATGTGTTATTATAACAGACTCTACTTATTGTGATTATTGTAAATTATATTAAGTTTATACACAATTATATTGCAGTGACTGCAAAATTCTACGGAATTGTATCATGATAAGACATTGCAGTAAGCCACATGTCCCAATTTAACATATGTAAAAACATTAAAAAAAAAAAAAATCTATATACATATGCATTTCAATCAATAAAATTTAACGTATAAAATAACATATAAATTAATATCGCAAAAAGGACATGTTCCGCGTTTATAAATAATTATGGAAAGTTCTTTAGCTATCTTAGCAAGAGTCTTCCTCCTCAGTAGGAATATCTTCCCGATGTTGTTTCGGATTCCATCGACGCCACAATAATTCCCTTACAGTAAATTCAGAGAGTATTTCAGGGCTAGTCATACTGAGATCTTGAGATACAGATGACGGCCATAAAACTTGTGCGAAAAGTATCTCCTATTTAAAAAAAATTATATATATATATATATAATTTTTACTATACATATAAAAAAAAAATATATATATATATATTGTAGTCATAAGTTATATTAATAATAAGTGCACATGTATATACTTTTGCAGCAGTTTCGGACAGTCTTTCTAGTCCAAACAAACTGTTCCATGTAACGGATCGACTGGATGTAGCAGAATCTACAATTAACGAGTCCGCATCTACTACCTCAACTATGACGATGTAAGAAGCGTGATAAAAGGGTGGTCCTTCTTTATAAATCACTAAAACATTAAGCAATATTCTAGACAGACATAACATAGCATTTGTGTCAAAAATATTTTCAAACAGAAAAATATTTAACATTTAAATAGTTTTCTAATAAAAGAAGTTACTTATGGACTTTACGATTTACTGAAATGTATTCTTATGATATAGATAATATTTAAAAACTTTAGATAAGAAAATATTTAAAATATACAAAAAAAGACGTAATAGATACTAACAAAAATCGCCGCCATATTTGATACCAGATTTAACTATCCATCCTTTACTTCTGTAATAATGGTAGACTACATATTTCTGCAGGAAGTCTGTTTTTTCCTTGCAAAAGTATAGCCAGGCGTTGTTAATGTCAATTAGACTGCCATCGAAATGAACCACTTGTAGGCAACCTAATCCGAACATTAGAAAGAAGGTTTCTTCGAAAGTAAGATGGAGAGCCTCACGAACGGGAAAACCATCGTTCTCGATTTTCGGTTTGATATTCTGCAAATAGTTTTCCGTCTCCGAATCGCTGTCCGGCAGAACTAACACAGTTCCATGAAGATTTTTGTCGTCAGTTGCACGATCATCAGTGCCTTTGAAATCGTAGTAATCTAAGTTGCAGAGTTCCTCAACGTCTTTCTCTTCTTCTGGGCAATCTTGATTATCATGAGTGATATTCGTAATAACACAAACATCGTCACATTTATCAGAGTTTCTATTAGCGATTACGCATATATCATCTTCCTCCGCAGAATCTAGTACAATTTCATCGACTTCTGCGTCTTTTGTGTTAACTTCGTTATTCTGCTCACTATCATTCTCAGTAGTGGAATTTGAATATATTTCGACAATATCATCCAAGTTTTCTTTCCGGCTATCCATATTTTTTTCTTCATATAAAATATCCATTTTTGTATCTGCAATTACATCATTACATTATATATTGCATATATTGCACTTTAAAAGAAAAGAATTTAAATATCAATTTTCAGTTATAAATCTCGGACTTTGTACAACAAACTTAAACCTAAATGAATAACAAACAAGAAGAAACTTGAATAAATAAAGATTAAACTTCATAATAAACTTAAAAAAATGAAGATTAACTTTCTAATGGACAAGATGTTTAATTTTTATAATATATAATATATGCATTTTATATTATATACATAAAAATATCCCTTATCTCTTATACCTTTGTAGTTGGAAGAAGTAGTTGAATTTAACTCCTTAACTTCTTTCAACCATTCTTGCCTACGAAGCCACTGTCTGTTCCGTACTACTGGTGGTGCTCCATACCTTGGTTTACCAAAGGAAGGATAACTACGTGATAGTGATCCCTTGCCAAAAAATCCCTGTAAATGTTTATATTTAGCTATTGTAGATATATGAAAGATTAATCTAATAAGGCTTATCCCTACTACCATGGAATGTACTGCATTAATCTCTTCAGGTTCAATTATACATGAGCCCACATCTGTTAGATGAGCTGTATATACTGGCCATTCTTCTGTTCCATTTAATGGAATAGGAAATGGTATCTGTGGGTTGGACTTTGCTCTTTTCTTTTTCTTTGGTGGTCGCAGATTCATATTCAATTTACACAAAACTGTAAAAAACTTTAATGATAAATATTTATTAGAAAATAATGATGTTTATAGCGTTAAGTAAATATTTACGTGTTACAAGAATTAATTAAAAAAATATTTGATTCATTGAAACAAGACATTACATCATCTAATATCCTGAGTAAATTATTTTTTATATAAGATGAATAACTCAAAATACATGTTTTTAACTGAAACAAAGAAAATATTTCACGTTCTATATTTAAATTATCTTCTAGTATCAAAAGATTTTTACTTCTTCAAAATTAATAATTTTAGACATCTAATACCTGTAAGTTGTCAAATTAAGTTAGGTTAGGTTAGGTTAGCCTAGGTCAGGTCAAGTTAGGTCAAGATCGGAAGTATGTTCTTTGTAGCTGTATTAAGTTGCACTATTTACACTTCAAATAAATGTGTGTGTATGTATGTATATATATATATATATCAGAAATCTAATAGACGAAAATAAAAATATATATCACTACATATAACATTATTTGGTATTACTGGATTCAGATAAGGCAGCTGTAAATACTGCAGTAAAGGCAGCTGTAAAACAAATGTGAAATAAAGTTTGTTTCTATTTTGTAACTTTGAAGCATTACAAAAATATGTAAAATAGTATTTCAGGCATTATGCATGAGAAAAATAATATTATGTGACTGCAACATTCCATTGTTTCTTCAATTTCTTCTTATAAAATAACTTATGCACATTAAATCTTAAAATTAAGAGATTATTTCCAAATCACTCTCATATTTAAAAGAAAATAAAGATTATGTGCAACATTTAGGAAATTTTATAACACACATTATCCTTATTTTTTATTACACACATAATCTTTACTTAATTTGAATATGAATCTAAAACGATTTGAAAATAGTCTTTAGTTAGGATAATTAAAAGGAAAAATAAAGGAAGTTTAACTTTACGTTTGTTTCTTCCAATTTGTTGGAAATATGCACTGGATCAGTAGGGCTTTTCAATTAGTTCATTGTCAATGAGGAAATATGGTCCTAAATTACATACATGAATCAAAGATTCTTTTGAAAATTGATATATCTAATTTTCATGATGATTGTTCAAATCTTTTATCTTTTAATATCTTTTTTATTATTTATGTTGCGGCAATTTTCAACATTTCTGCTATATCGACAATTTTTTCGCGCGATTTTCCCAATTGTTTACCACGTTCACACTCAACCCGATCAATCTTCTCCCAGTCACTATAAGATACGATCTGAACACCTTTAGAGTCCAGAATCTTACGTAAACCATCTGATCCTGCTTTATTCTCTTTCAGGGACCCTTTCAATTCCTTACATATTAATCTACCGACTTCAAAAGCGTTTGTCATGGTCGATAAAATGACGCCAACTGGACCAGTCGCTGCCCATCCAGTACTGTAGAGGTTTCCGTCGACTTTGCCGGCAACGTTCTCTACGCGTCCCTTTCTTACGTCGAACGGAATTGAATTATCGATTTGCAAGGATTTGTAGCCGATACTACGTAGAGCCAAACCGCATGTGATTTCCTCAAATTCGCCGATCGCTTCAGCCACCTGATTTTGTATCATGTCCCCTCGTAGACGATTGACGGACAGACGAATGCTTTTCACATGATCGGTACCACGAAATTCTAGTGGACTTCGTAGAAAAATAGGATGTAATTCTTTGGTATATGTTGAATTATTCGTCAAATTCATCGATTCTTCTAAAGATTTCAGCATAAGTTCTGTCAGTCTTTTTCGTGGTCTGGCTAAGGTTGGCACAATTGTCTGAACACCCGCGAAGTCTTGTGGTCGCCAGACAGTTTTCATGTTTTCTAGTTTAATGAGCTCACGTAGTTCCGCGATTGTAAATGCTACTTGTAGCGGTCCTCTTCGTCCAATCATGCTGACTTTGCGTACTCTGCTCTGAGATAATCGATCCAGAGCATAAGACGTGATATCTGTATTCTGAGAAAATTAAATAAAAATTCCCATATATTTGCTATATTCTAATGTGTGAACACAAAATTGTGTGACTTTAATAAAATCGCTCAGTATAAGTATGGAAAAGTCAAATATTAATTTAAAAATATAGTTGAAATCTTAATTAATAATTACCTTAAGTTTATCGACTGGCATCAAGAGAATCCTCGTAATGTCTACAGCTACATTACCTTGGCCTATAATAACTACTTCTTCTACATTTAAGTTTATTTCCAAATCCTTATCAGTTGGTACTCCATTATACCAACCAACAAAACGTCGGCCTGATATAATATTTTCCAAATTTTCACCTGGTATATTGAGCTTTTGATCTTTTTGGGCACCGAAAGTCTGAAATAATAATATAGAATTTAAAGGATAATTATCTATATAAAAAAGATTTATTGCTGTTATGTATAAGAATATGAATATTTGTTGTATATCTTAAATTAATTAAATTAGAAGGATGTAACTCTGAGCCATACTAAGTTGAGTTTTATTTTAATCAATTCAATTTTCCCCACAAAATGATTGATAACAAAAAAATGTTTCAGATGAAAATGGAACGGTTTTTAAGGGGACGTATTTTCGTATTATACATTATTTTTTTTTAAATACAAGCACCAAAAAGATACGAGGATTACATCTATTTTTTGAAGTAGAATTGGAAAGTAGGAATTATTCATTTTTATGTATTTACAATTATAACCCAGAAAAGGAAAGGAAAGGAAAGGAGAAGAAAAAGAAATGACTAAAGTATATTCTAAATATGACTAAAATACATTCTCCTCAAACAAAACCGTCTTACTTTCATCTGAAATGTGTTTTTGTATCATCAATCATTTCGGAAAAGACTAATTCGATTAAGATGGGATATCCTATATATACATACCAATAACACAGCATCATAAAGCTCGCGCAGTTGTGGAACAGTGACATCTGTGCCGATGTTAATATTTCCTAAAAATTGAACGCGCGGATTAGTAGCTGTTTTATGAAAGGTGTTGAGGACGTTTTTCACTTCTGGATGATCTGGAGCAACTCCAAAGCGTACAAGGCCGAAGGGAAGCGGTAGTTTCTCCAGTATGTCGATTGTCACATCATTCAAACCCTGTAAAATATTACTTATTTTTATACGGTACTGTTTATCTGTATATTTTGCGATCTAGATTTTTTAATTTTATGCTGATTTTTCTATATATTAATTTCCACGTTTTCATGAAGAATATTTATATTTAATATTATTATGAAAATATTGCCATTAATGAAAATCTCAGGAAAATAAAATAATATAAGCAATTTCCTTCTGTAATTACAGTGAATTTTCTTTTTTGCAATCAATTTATGTTGTATGTTAGTACCTTCAGCATCTGTTGAGCCGCGTAAAAGCCTGCAGGACCTGCTCCGATAATGCACACCTTCGGCGTACGCTGTTCAGTGGACAACATGCGAATGTTGTTCCCGATAAAATTTAATCTCATCTCTACAAGTCGTGTTGATCTAAAACGTGTATTAGATTTTCAGCTGCTGATTTATCTTTCAAACAGGCAGGCAGCCGAGACATTTGCACAACATTGTTAATGTTATCCATAGAAAAAATGCTTTATTTTAAAAATTAAACCTCAACTTACAAGCACAACACTCCAGTTAGATCTGGAATTATTTATTAGTATATGTTATTCATCGTTGAATTTGTGACTAAACCGTCGCTGTGTGACATTACCAAGGACTATAAATTAAGCATTAGCAAAATAATCGTTTGTGTGATTTGGTTGGACAAAATTAGATTTTCTCGTTATATATGTTAGAAGTTAATTTGAAAAACAGATATTAAAAAGTAAAATAAACAATTCTTCTCTACTAAATGAAAGAAGTGATTTCTCATCAGTCCCTGATAATTATAGCATAACACATAAGCATACAACTCTTTCACTTTTATTTTATATCCTACCTTCCCAAAGATGCAGCCAATTTTTCCCATTCATGATATTTCATTTTATATTATGCATTTTATAGATATACGAAAATTTTGTACACACGTAAGTTATATCTTCGTTAAATAAATAAAAGGATGTGCGAATTTGCAGTGCATGGAAAATCATACATGTATTATTTACATATTATGTATATGACTATATATACATTTTTATAATTCCCTCGTTGCTACGTTTTGCTTAATGTATCAAGTACACGAAACGTGTGCAACTTGATTGCAAAATGATTAAGTTGCATTATAATAGGATACTGGTCCCACTCTAAAAGAAAATGGCTTTGTCAGATATAGAGTGTAAACACAAATAATGAGACTTTTGCACTGTATAGTGCAGATAATGATATATAAATTATATATTAAATGATGTAACAAATTTCCACAGAGAATTATTATAAGTAAAATTTTGTATAAAAAATTATTATTTACTTTAAAGAATATTATTCTGTTCACCAAGTATCTTTGAATATTTTGCATAAAAACATATACATATATTTTAAGGAAAATATATTTGTGCAAAATAAACGTTTATATATATCTGAGAATCTTACCATATAAGATCATCATAGGTATTATCGACCAAATTGTCATGTTCTTACTGAGTGCATCATATGATGCAGCAAGGATCGTACGCAAGTAATTCAATACTTTCTCGTCACGTCGATACGTCTTCAATATAATATGATAGCTTTTATCAGCATGAATCTCTGTAATTATCCTCTCAAAAGAATTTCCCAAAATGTATAAGAGACTGACACTCAACTGTGTTAATAAAGGATAATCAATGAGAACGAGTGTCTGTTCAATTTGAAGTTTTTCTACACAATCGCAAACTTTGGCGATTATCTGATGACTGTCGTAAACATGAATAAATTGGAAGCTTAATATGTTGTAATGCTGATCGATCGGATGTATGCACGTTTCCACAACCTTCGTAGATGGAAAGTGAGTGACGGAATGTGTATCTTGTATTATATGGTTAACTTCATTCAGTATTTGCAGAATTTTTGCTTCGCAAAAGCGCGAGTTGTATATCCCATGGAACGTTTTTCCTGTTTGTATTTCTAATGTTTTTGGCAAAGTCCGCAGGTTGTACTACAAATAGAAGTATAACTATGTGTCGTATGTTACTTTAAACGTACATAAAAAAGTTCATTTGCATAAATGTCCTTAATCTATAAAACTGCAATCTGGAAACGCGGTTCATTAGAAGATTCACTTACAATATAAGGACTCTCTATTAGGATCTCAATATCACTTGCTTTGCTCCATATCTGCTGTAGACGTTCTTGCAGTGTCGAGTCTTGCTTCCTACAACGCTCATTGTAAGAATCATAACGCAACTTCCTGCTCATGATGTATTTGGTGTTTCTTTCTATTATATCTCGACCGATTATCTGATCTCCAAGGTCAATTTTCGCCAATTTATATCTTTTCAAATACATGTCAGATATTTTTCGTTTAAAATGCTTCAACTTGAAGAGGAGATTGTCGTACGTTTCTGAATGAAATGCATTTATGTTATCCTCTATGACTTTGCACTGATGGCGCTTGAAAAATCTGGCGCAATCCTCAATTTTCCGCATGAAGTAGTCAGGAATAACGTTGCAACCGAACGTTGCTTGCGTTGGACACGCATCATAATGGCATCTAAGAACGTTCAGATATGGCTCTATGTAATCTCTGCCATTGAAGTTTGTGCATACTATGTACATCTCTGAGTTACCTGCTCTGCTGGTCGCCGGCTTAGTCGCGATAACTTTTTGGAAAGCGCAGGCTAACAGATACATCAAGCACACTGATTGATGTTCAAATAGAGTGAATACCTTCAGCAGAAAATTACCGCCTTTCTCTAACAGATGCATGCATGTGACAATCTCGCAGAAGTGCAAGTGCACTACAGCATTCTCCTGTTCATCTGGCATGTCTGTGCAATCGATACTCCCATCCGCGGTGATTAACATGATTGGCCCTTGACTAATGGTCTTTGATCTTTCTACTAGAGCATCCAGATTTTGCAAGTCCATAATATTACCTGTATTGTCAGCACCAAAGTACCAGTGCATTAAGGTATGTCTGATAAATCTATCATCGTCGATCATTTGACTGTAAGGATTTCCTTCACAGTAAGGATTTAATGTACTGGCAATCCAATCCCATTTCACACTGGGAGCATTTAGTTTCAGCCAATGGTTCAAGGCAACCACAAAGGCACCTGGTGCTTCGCACAGATGCACAGAACTAAAGCTACAGATATTTTCCTCATTGATCTCTTGAATTTTATTCAATGGCACTAACGAAAAATTGCAGACAATCTCATAGAACTTGCACCAGGCCTGAGTAATAAACTCTGGCTGTATGTGTTTTTTTATATCATTTAGCACATCACCTGCTTGGTTCATCTGATAAGTATGCTGCTGCCATTCATCTAGAGTAAAGTTGTTCAAGCGACTCTTCACATCGTTCAACTCATTCTTTAAAGTCTGTAGACTATCCTTCTGCCATGGTTCCTCTCTGAACATACATTCTGGCTTTGGTAACACATATTTAACTTCCTCTACATTTTGGTTGTTCTCTGTATTTTCCGAGATTATAAAATGTTTGTGGAATAATGCTTCTGCAGCGGATTTATTAAATTTCATATTGTATCACAACAAGTTCTATTGATTCTCAGGATTCTTCTTTACAGCATTCTTCTTTCATCATTGTATGATATCCTTGTTTAGAATGTTTTGTCTAATATCCGAATAAAGGACCACTTCAGAATCTTACTTTCTAGATTATGTACTTTTTTAATAATTATATATAAATATATTAAACCTTCTAAAATATACCGTATTCTTCTGTTAATTATCTATGTTATCTATTATTTTTCTCTTACTCAATTCATAGGAATTAAAATTATTTAGTTGGAACCTATAATGGATCTATTGTAAGTAGTTAATACTGACAAATCATGTTATATTAATATTGACAAATCATGTTAATTAGATAGTGACTGCATAAACCAATTTTACGAATCTATTTTTGAAATGTCATACTATATGTTATGTATTACACCAAGGCACTGATTAATAAAACATATAAATATAATGTTACAACAAAACTTAAAGAAATATTTTGTTTAGATAATATTTTAGATAGTCCGTGTAACATACCAGAATATACTTTAATCACATAGCGACGGTTTTTGTGCTAAGTTTTATATAAAATATATGCAGTAAAATTATGAATAATGGATCAAGGAACTGCAATCTCAAGCAAATAACCCTTATATTAGCAAAAAATGTGCTATCCATGTGCGAAATGTAGGAATAGTTTTAATAATTTCTGGAGTCACTTTTAGATCTTAAGGTTAGTTTTGCGAATAATGGCACTGCCTCGGCTAGCAAGAAAGGTTAAAAAAGGAAATTGCGAGTCACCTTTTTAGACAAGATCCCATCGCTATTATATTTTAACTGCAGAGCACCTTCTTCAGTTTAGTGTGAATATTACTTGTTACAGCCGTAACGTGCGTATATTTTGCGATGTGGCGAGAGATTATCTGAAGAGACATTAGATGACACATCATTGGATGACACGGTAATCGTGATACTGTAAGTATAAATTTTTCATTAGCATGAGATACACTGCAAAATAATTGGTATCGAAATGAAATGTTATGTTATAAATGTGGTTGCAACAATGGAATCTTGTATACATTTTCACACATGATATGGATTATATTCGTTGAAAATAAGGAACATACAAATAGGCTGATAATTACGCAGTTCACAATCTGTAAATGTATGTGCAGTCAATGGTCGCGTTTAGCGGAAAAAACTGCTCCGCTACCGTTCCGTAGCAAACGTCTCTGATTGGTACGTTTGTTCGGATCTGCCAGTTTTAAAAGAATTCTCCAATCATGAACATTTGCTACTGAGTGATAGTGGAGCAGTCTTCTCCGCTGAACGTGACTATTGGTCAATTTAAACGTAATGTAAAATAGTCCCAAATACATTAACAATGAAATAACGTGAAAGGTAATATTACTCGAAAAAAACAACACGTAGCTTCATAAAAATATTGAAATTAGCCAAAAAATTACTGTACTAGTGTTGTACTATTCACCGATAAAAGAGATCACATCATAATTTATATCAAGAAGCGTAGGCGCCACTTGGCACACAACGCCATAGCGTCATTGTAATCGTTGCAGACGCCATTATGGTCGCGGCGGGTAAGGAGGTATGCGAGAATGTCCCGTTCAAATGTTTCTGGCGGCAGGTAAATGATGAGATTTTTCGTATTATCGAGTATATTACCGTACGCTGAAACAAATATGTCTTTCTAGCATGTAATCGTAAAAATTGATCCGTTCGGCGGAAGTATCGAGAAAAAGAGCAGTGCGTTTTGAACATGATTGAACAACGCAAATAGAACGCGAATAGTCCGCTTGAAGGTATTACAGATTACTAACTGATTTTACATTTATATACTTTTAATATAAGAAAAGTGCATGTTATTTAGTAAGAATATTTGATCGAATTACTCTTCTTGAGATTATATATTTCGGGTAAGTGCAAAATTTGATTTTGTGATAGAAATATGGAACAAAATTTGATTAAAGATAATTTATTCATTTTATCCCCCCATTAACCTGAGCACCACAAATTAGTTGGTCAACAATTGGTCGCAATAGATATATCATTGGCCCGTTATTTTGTGCTGCTTGAGAGATACTAGCTATTATTCTATTACCTTTGATATATTATGTCTACATATTTTTAAGCGCTGCCATAAAACTGAATAAGAGGCATATTAGTCTAAAAAAATTCATTAAAACTTTTGCATTTATTTCACACATAATATTTCACATATATAACCTGAGCAATGATCTATTCGCAATGATTAATATCACAATCATACCCAGTAGTACAAAACATGTTCAGCTTACTATCAGCTTATTCTGTACTCAAAACATCCTAAGACACTTCTCAATCTTATGGATGATTCTAGGATATCTTGTGTTATACGGACTGCATTTCAAATAAGTAGATTATGTAAATCAGTTCTAAATAATTTCTCCTAAATAATATGTATTGAATAATACATCCATTATGTTACATGTACAAGTTATTGCATTAAGTTATTTTACCATATATATTTACTTATAATATTTATTAAATTATACTTATAATTATATTACTTAAAAGTAATAACTTTTCACAAAAAAGTTTTACAAAACTAAAATATATATATATGTATATATATATAGAGAGAGAGAGAGAGAGAGAGAGAGAGAGAGAGAAAACTAATAAGAAACTTGCGCGTATATAAATATTTCTTTTATATAATTTTGTCATTTTACGGTTTATTTAACTTATTTACATGGCGATTTACGCAAGCAATGACTATCTAATGGATGAGTATAGTTAATTAATTTTTTGAAACATGATTTACAGAATGTTTCTCGTCGTTGCGAACAACGATATGGATTGCGAACAGTTTTTGATATTATGGACAATGCCATTATGAAGCGGCTTCCTAGGAGGACGACGTGCTGTTTTCATCATCGGTGAGTGCTTTGCTTGCATGCAAACGCTTCTATTTTCTGTAGCCTAGCTTGCGAAGGGCCTTTAGGTCCACATCACCATAGTAATCTTGGCTGGGAAACGTATAAAAATATTATTTGCAATTTTATCGTGACGATATCTTCAACCTTCAACCAATTAAGCTGACAATTAAAGTATTTATTCTTTTTTGATATTTGATTCAAATTTATTGAACAAAATTGAATATATATATTTTTATAACTTAATATATTATAATTATTGATTGAAATTAGAGAATTTATGATTAATATTAAAATCTGCAATCAAGAAAAATCATTGAATATATTAGTTTTTTGATAATCGGGAGTAAATTATAAATTCACTGTCAAAAGTTTGTAATATGGTAAGTAAATAATTTGTAATGTAAATTGTAATACTTAGAAAAAATGTTTGAAACCTTTCCATGATTAAAGATAGCATTTGAAATTATGATCGAAAGTTAATTATAATTTTTATTACATTATTATTCTGTATTAATTACAAATATGTAGGTATTTCACTAATATGTAATCAATGTATTTGATATTTTGCGTACAATTTTGTGTGAAAGAACTCTTCATTTTTCATCTTTGATAAAATATAAGAAACACAAATTCCTCTCGATAACTTCAAGGTATATTAAACAATAAAATGTCCTTTTACTTGTACATTTTCTTACATATCTTTTAACAGATATTTGAAGCATTGGATACTTTTCTAATATTTCTCATTTTAATTTTTAATAAACGTACTTATATCTTAAAACACATTATTTTTTTCTTATATTCGGGGTTTGAAGAACTACAAAACTATTTGATACAACTATATATTCAGTGAGTTTTAAAAATTTTTTAATTGCTTTAATTATTAATTAGCTAGAATGAATTTGAACATATAGAATGATTGACTTGTGTTAATACGTTGTTTTCTATTTTTTAGTCGATATACTTTGCACATACGCGGTCAGGTTATATATGTATATATATATATATATATATTGTTAGGTTATATATATATATATGTGTATATATATATATATATATAATATATATATCATGCAATAGATGAGTATACACAGAATATGTTACCAAAATACTAAATACACTACATATATTAAATAGACAGATATTGACATTAGCAATGATCAATCAGTAGAGGATTGATTAAGATACAGGATTTAGGACAACTATATATAAATAATATATTCGCATTCTCATTACGCATTTAGAGCTAAACGAGATTGCACAATATTCTCTTTATCATGCAATGTAAATATTATACATATTAACAGGTTTTGGAATCGAACATATTTTAGTTCAAATACTGTTCAATTTAGATATTGGATAAACATATTTCTTACACGCAATAGATAAATCTAGATGTTTGGAATATAAAATATTCATATCTTTTAAGTCGTTTAATATCGTTTAAGTAGATCAAATGGAAAAATTTCACGATTTAATGAAAAGATTTTATTATTTGACGGTCGCGTTTAGCATTAAACGTGTAATAAAAATGCAAGCCAAGATCTAAGAAGAATTTTCTCTTTTTTATTGTACACACTTTTCATTTTACTTAAAAATACACGATAGACCGACCGAGCTTGCCTATACACTGGCGCCAAGAGTCGGAAAGATTCCTGAATTATAAATCGTGGAGTTGTGCGAATCTGATGGACTTGTTGTCATTTGCGACTTGTCATGAAATCGACTTCTTTTATTTTTCTTTTTATCGTATTTTTCTTATATACATAAGAATTAAAATCCATGTAATCTCATATAGAGGAACAATCCTTTCTATCGAGGACATGAGGCTTACAAAATTCAATTATCGCCAAAACCACAAAATTTTCAGGAAACACATTCCATCGATAGCCTCTGTAATTATTTCTATGCATCACTAAGAAATGAGGAAATTGTAAATTATTAACGGTGACAGGACTACATTAGATAAAATATTTACAGAGACAATCGGTAAAATATATTTTCAGAAACTGTTTGACTTCACGAAACGATCGTATTGTATTGCGTCCGTTATCGCGAAATTGCAGGTTTCTAATCCCTAATGTCGCGGCGAGAAAGAGAGATTGTGCCGATGAGACATCACAATTAACATAATTTTATAAAATAGTAACTTGAGCACTTGTCAGGACAAATAATTGTGAGTTTCTGATAATAGTTTATTATATTGCAAACTGAAGTCTTATACGAAATTACTGAAGATATTATTGCTATTATTGATGGTTATACTTGATATTTTCGGAAGATTTGTAAAATAAATTATTATTAATTTTGCGCGTTGTATCAGGAACAAATTAGCAATTTTATCAGGCGGCTACATATATACATCTTGATCATACGCAGAGGTTGAATAATTTCGCATAACTTTTCAAAATTCGCGATTACCCTACTCGTTACTCTAACCGATCGCGCTTCACAAATATTTCTTTTCTTTTCTATTCTACTATAATTACAAAAATAGTATCCTTTCTGCGCACTTAGGTTGCGCGGAGATGCGCGATCGGGGCGACGAGAGAATCACGTGAAAGAATTTTCAGAAGGGGATAAAATTCACGATAGCTCGATCGCACTTCTCGTTTTCTCGGAATCTCGCGAATTCTCGGGATATCGCAAGCAACTGTCTCGGGATCGAGCCGCGTCCTTGCGCATAGGATACGTAGTGAATAATATAGGCCGAAGAATCTACGAGGGCGGTCCGATAAGTACTTAACCTCACCGCCCGATGGCGCCACTATCGCAAGAGAAATTTACTATCGTCTAGTACATTCTCGTAGACGGCTACTGTCGAAATTTCAGCCGAATCGGACTCGTAGTTTTGTTTTGACCGCGTGTGGAAGCGGGCGTGTCCGCGGATTTTAGAAAAATGGAAAAAGAGCAATATCGGTCGGTGATTCGATTCTTGTTTTTGGAAGGGAAATCGCGCAGCGAAATCAAAGAGCGCTTGGATGCTGTGTACGGTGACTCTTCTCCTTCGATGGCGACCGTCAAAAATTGGTTTAACGAGTTTCAACGTGGTCGCACGTCGGTTTTTGATGAGCCACGCCCAGGTACCCCGAAAACGGCTACCACGGAGGATAACATGACAAAAATCCACGATCTCGTATTGGCAGACCGCCGATTGAAGGTGCGCGAGATAGCTGAGACAGTAGGCATCTCAAAAGACCGCGTGGGTCATATTCTGCATGAAATTTTGGGCATGAGAAAGCTGTCGGGTGCTGCGTTTGCTCACTCCGGACAACAAGCGCAACCGTGAGACCACTTCAGAGCAGTGTTTGACGCTGTTTAAGCGCAATCCGAAGGAGTTTCTGCGTCGTTTCGTGACCGTCGACGAAACATGGATCCACTGGTACACACCAGAGACCAAGGAACAGTCGAAACAGTGGACTTCACCCGGCGAACGTGCTCCGAAGAAGGCGAAGACTGTCCTATCGGCCGGAAAGGTGATGGTCACCGTTTTCTGGGATTCACAAGGTGTGATCTACATCGACTACCTGGAGAAGGGCAAAACGGTCACAGGGCTGTACTATGGGGCCGAATTATTGGGCCGATTCGACGCCGAATTGCAGAAAAAACGGCCCCATTTGGCGAAGAAAAAAGTGCTCTTCCACCATGACAACGCACCGGCTCACACCTCCGCCCTCGCCACGGTCAAATTGGTCGAATTGGGCTACGAACTGCTGCCCCATCCACCGTATTCTCCAGATTTGGCCCCGTGCGACTTCTTTTTGTTTCCAAACTTGAAAAAGTCACTCGCCGGGCAGAAATTTGAGTCGAATGAGGAGGTCATCGCCGCCTACGGAGGCCTACTTTGCAGACCTCGAGAAAACGTATTTTTCAGACGGGTTAAAGAAGTTGGAGCATCGCTGGGTCAAGTGTATCGAGCTAAAAGGAGACTATGTTGAGAAATAAATCGCCACTTTTCCAAAATTTTCGTTTTTCTTTTGTAGGCTAAGTACTTATCGGACCACCCTCGTATGGCCTTCGAAGGCGGATTTTCAGCTCTCTTGGCTCTCGGCGCCGATTACTTCGCTCCTCGAGGAAGTTCTTTTTACGTAATATCGGGGCTGAATTTCCCTGGACTATGTAGTTGTGTGTGAACGTATTTATGTGTGTATGTGTGGATGTGTGACAGAAGAAGAAACAGAGAGGATGAGAAGAAATTGAAAAAGGAAGAGAAACATAGATGAGAATAAAGATAGAGAAGAGAAGAATAAAAGAAGAGAATAAAAGAAATGGCATAGAAGAAACAAATAGAGGATAGAGAAGTACATAGGGGATAGAGAATAGAAAGAGAGCGAGAGAGAAAATGTAGCTTGATACAATTTATTGGTACAAAAAAAAATGAAATAAATTAAAGAGGATAAAATAAATTAAGAGAGGCGTATGAAACAGAACTAGAATAAATTTGTAAAATCTTTTTATCATTAACCGGATCCATCTAGATTTTCTGAAGAATATTTTAAACAATCTAGACTTCTCACCGATAACTTGTGTTTATTTCTATAGATCTAGATATTTTTATTCGTTTTGTTTGATAATAAAGTTAAATAATAGTAACAAAGAGAGAGAAAGTAAATGAGGCAGAGAGAAGAAGAAAGAAAGGACGGATGAGGTGAGAGAGGACGAGGTATCAAGATTTATTCCTGGAGGGCTGCGGAGGGTCTCGCGGGTATTGTTGAGGGTCTGGGTTTGAGAGGCTGGTTTGGCGATGGCTTCCTTGGCTCGCTCTGGACGCCGGCAAGTAGCTCGCTCTTCCGGATGCTCTTCAGGTCCAAGTCACCATAGTAATCCTCACTGTGGAACAAAACCGAGAAAAACCCGGAGGTCAGGACATGCACGGTGCGTTGCTACTACTGCGTGGCTACGTGGCGTGCTATTGCCGTTATGTTTGCAAACGAAATGCACATGCATACATAGAGGGAGGCTACGCTAATATGAGAAAATTCATGAAAATATTCTCTTATCTGGAGTATTACGGGGAGTATTAAAATAAAAAAGAAATACAACCGTAATATTGTCGCGATATCGAATTACTTGCAGTTGTCGAGTCTATGTACATTTTCACGATTGTAAGACATTTTTTCCTAGGTTATTATGTAGATTTCCAAACATGTTAGAGTAATATTATCAATTATAGATATTCTGTTACTTTTCCTTTATATTGATTATTTATATTGACTTGGCAAATAGATCCATGTAAATTGAACATGGAAAAATATCAGTTTTCAATGATGTTTTACACCTTACCTTTAGCTAATGATCTACACAAAGAGGGGGAGGAAGAGTAGCTACTGTTACAATGAAACATTAGAACGGTGGAACAGTTAACATACACGTTAAGCACATGTTAGAGATCATTAACAAACATAATCAACAGAAATTGATGCACACATTCGCTGCTTTGCTGATTCATGATCAAGCTTTTTGTGAGATTTGTAGAAAGAGATTAGTTGTCGAGAGAGGCGGCTGTTTGTTTAACAAACGCTTCGAATCGTCTCACATAATTCATCTTTGTTGTGTATTATTGCGCGAAACGCGTCATTAGCTATCGCGAAAGCGTGCCGTGCAATGTGGTGGATATTTCCTTAATAACAGATCGTCCGTGGATGCAATTCGTACGCGACGTCTCCGAAAGTTCTTGGACGCGATTTCTGTCTTGAAGGAAACCCGAGGGAGTTTCTCGAGTCGAGGACTATAATTACCGAGATAATCGAATTCAAACACTTTTATAACGCGTCCGCAATCATTCGTTGCACAACGCAACATCGTTAACGTCCCTTTTTCACTTTCGCCAAGTCTTCGTGAATTGCAAAGAGGATTGTAGCAGCGGAAAATAACGTGACGCGACGCGACGCGACGAGACGAGACGCAGAAAATTATTATCATAACTTACAATCCAGTGGAACCTTGAACTCTGAGCCATCGGTCATCAATATTCGACGCGTGAAATGAGACGTACCGAATCGCTAATATGCTCACATTATTCATTCACATCGCGTTCGATTCGATCACGTGGTCTCGCATGGCTCAGATTAAAATCCGGACTTGGAGGGAAATTAATTAATTTTCGACGAAGCTAATGTATCAAAGGACCATGCTTACCATCCGGGTACGTCCTCGGGGTCCTCGCAGGCACCGCTACCGTCGGCATCGCCGATCTTGAAGACGGTGCCGATCGGGCAGCCGTATTCCCTGGCGATGCCCTCGAGACATATGTAGTATTTTCTGCAGTCCTCCGGATGGGCGTGTCTGCTGAAGCTGCCGGATGCACCACTCACCTCACCCGCAGCCGGACACGTGAAACCTCCGGCGACCTCTGCGCAATGCATTAAATAGGATATTGTGTACACAGAGAAAGGCATCGTGATTAGTCGTAATTGCATTACCGGTCGATCTCGAGTCGACGATGGGAAAAGATCAAGGAAACACTCGAAGCGCACTTATTCAAAAAACATATTTGTGGGATAAAGTATATCCGTTCGGCAGAAAGTCAAATGATGATTTAATGATCCTGCGTCATACGCAGGAAATCATCGTATAATTTAGTTGGGAATTATAATCGATTTATCTAAAGAAGCAGAGGAACAGCTGTCGTCGTTAGATTGTACAGTTTATCAGTTGGTTCTTAGGGAACCTAAGGGATGACGAAACTTTGGTAGTAAGGACAATGTGCGATCGAATGAAACAAAAATAAGAATATACAAAAATCAACGTCGACAGGTAGAAAGGAGCGGATGTGTAGCAAGAGTCGTGATAGTTTTATCGTCCCGATGTAGAAAGGCGAGTTGACCTCTGCGACTCGACGTTCTATGTATATAATATGTTCCATTATTCTTCTCATCAAATCGTCCGTAACGAGTTCTTGAGAGGACCAAACTAAAAATTCGCACATTTTATATTACACATGATCTGTCTTATATGATTTTTCTCACATTTGTCCAATGAAGAGTCCTTCACACAATTTCGTAACTTGTATCCTAATTTATTGTATCCTAATTTTCAAATGTGGATGTAAGATATTTTCTTCATCATTTTTCTCGATCACACGGTCGGTGGGTTAAGGTGGGCAGGATTAATTAATTAGCATGCATATCAGGCAATCGATAGAATTCGATATTCGCTGTTTCGGTACCTTCGTTTCTGCATTCGGGCACCTGATCGGCCCACATGCAGACCCTAGCCTCGCGGTCGTAGGCTAGTCCGGGGCTGCATTGGTAGCGGGACGCTTCGCCATTCCAGCAGTTCCAGAATACGTCGCATTTCTTCTCGTCGGGGAAGATGCCGTACAGGCGAGCACAGTGCGGCGTGCTGATGGGCGGCTCCAGCTGCGTTCGTTCTCCGCAGTCCACGTTGTGCAGGTAGTCACAGTTCTCAGTGAGGAACTTGTTGTCACTGGCGTCGAACGCCAGGCCGTTGCCGCATGTCTTTAGTTCTGCTACGTTGTTGTCGCACTTCCAGTACTTGTCGCATGAACTGTGATGAGGGTAGAACCCGAAGTCGTCCGGGCACTTGAAGCTCTCTTGGCCGGTCGTTCCTGAATCAAAGATTGAACACGGTGATAGAAATGCTATATTGATCTTTTGTGGACAGGGAGCAAATTTGCTCTCAGATTTGCTCGAGCCGCGAGACAGTAGCGCACCACACCACGCGTGCGTGGTTACTTTTTTTCCTCAATTTTTTCAGAAGCACAATAGAAAGTATCGCGGAAGGTAACATCCCCATTGTATTGTCTAAACTTTTTGGCGGGAAATAAAAAGAAATATTATGTTTCGACACTGCGCGGCCGGCGCGTCGCGTCGATTTCCTCGGATCATGGTTGAAGCAGCGGCTCGCTTTCGGCTCGATATGACCGTTCGCCGACGGGAAATCGCTGGCTAAAATTAACCGCGTCGATCGCGAACACCTCCATTCCAGTTCCCTCTTCCCGGTCCAGTTTGCCTCTCTTAATCGACGCTCGCATAAAATACGGCGCGAGCAACAGGAAGTCGATGTCGTTTACGGGCAAAGTAAAATCGGTCGGGGTTGTCGGTGGTAGATAAGAGCCAGCCAAGCCGCTTTTTCGCGCGATGCCAGCCACCACGCTAATGGCGCCTAATCGCGCCTCTTTTGCGAGCACAGGGGCACACGATGCCTGAATATCTTAGCTAAAATGTCTTATGTAAGAGGGGCACGGGACGGTAACTTTCGCCAGGACGCTTTCACTTTGGGCCCCTCGGTCGCTCGTGACTGCGCGCGCGGGCTCTCCCAGCATCCCGTTCACCGGCCACGGTGTAAGTCCAATGCGTGTGTATATGTACGGGTATATCGGCCGCGCGTCCGCATGAAACCAGCTGTATTCACTTTCGTTTTCCGCGGGACCGGTCCCGAAAGCGACTTCGAAATATTTACCGGCGGCTGACAAGGGGAACCGACATGGACGCGCATGTCCCCCTTGTCCCCATGTCGCGCTGCGTTCGCACGTTAAACTCGTTTTATCAAAGAGATACACGTCATTAGATTGTTATATAATTGTCTGGCTCGAATAAATACACGCGGTGATTACGTAAAAAAGGCATCAAATTGCACCTATCATATTCCAAAACAGTTTCCTTTTTTGTTTTTTTTTTTTTCCGGATATCTTGATGCCTCGTTTGTTTCTCGCGGCCGCCATGCTTTCGAGCAAATTGATCGTCGAGGATTTTTTACTCATGTTGCGCGATTATTTGACGCGTAAAGATCGACACGTTTCAGATAAGAAATTCTTTATACAATGGTATATTTCTTAAAATAAGATTGATATGTTTTTAGAACATAACGCTTCTTCATAATATCTCCCTTCTCCTCCTATTTAGAAATAATCGATTGTCTCGATCGCTTTATGTACGATGATACATTCGACATTTATAAATTTGCGTTATCTCATTTGCATCGCATCGAGACAGTTGATTATACCTGCGTAGAATCAATTCTTAGTATCAATTTATGTGATCGGGAGAACTTTAGGATAATTTTCGTCGCGAAATGGCGAATGGCATCCTTGAACCTTCTCTCGACTCGCAGGGAATAAAAAGAAGGGTCAAGATCTGGGCCAAGGTTATGCCGCGGCGGCGAGAAAGCGTGGCAAGCTTTTTTAGGCTGTAGGTGATTTTTAATTATTACGGTGCTTAATTAACTCGGTCATTCTCAGAGCATTGGAAACTCTACTGTCCATAAAGACTACAGAAGCGATTACACGATTTTACCTCGAAAAAGTAGATTAGTGAAAAGTTCTTGAACTTAATTCATTATTTCAGAAAATATGTTATTTTTTAATTTAACCGAATTGAAAAAAATAAATTTAAAGCAGAAAACACGATATTGCGTAGGATAAAATCATATAATTATGAGCTATATGTACTTATAGTATATATAGTTTCGTTCAATTACACACTTATAGTACATACAATAAATACTTATAGTTTCGTTTAATTGCATAGTTGTTAAAAATCTGCTAGTACATTTTTGCATCAAGAAACGTTTACACCGAAATCATTATCTTATTGTCTCATTATCACATACACATGCAATTACATATGCAAACGGAAAATTTTTTCAATCGACCGACAAATCTCTATAACCAAAATCAAACGTTTAAAGATTGTATCGAATATATATGGCTGTTTTTGAGAAAAGCACTTTTCTTTCCTTAACAATTCTTTTACCCCGTGAAAATTTTGCTATTTTAAACCCAAGCAATTAATGGACAATTAGCTTTAATTGTGTGTGAGATACCATAAAATACCACCGCGATTTATATTCATACAAAGGAAATGCACTCTAATAAATAATAACAAACTAATTATTCATGGTGAATCGAAACTTGCACATTCGATTCACGCGAGTGCGAATCGAGCCAGTCGCGATTATCAAAGTCCTAGAATTGTAAGGATTATTTTCGCGGATCCTTCGTTCCGGCGAGATCCCCCGCAAGACTCGGTCCCGAATTATCCTGCTTTCAGCGTAGGGCACACTGCTCTACTCTACACATGATCACACACTGATAACGGCATGTCCCGTCCACTGACTTTCCGCTGAAGTCAAAGTCGATATCGCATCGTCACTCGCGTGTTTACCGTGTTTAACTGCGGCTAATTCAACTTTGCCACCCTCTCTTTTCGCACCCTCAGCGCGTGAAACGGCTTCTATTTACGTACCGGCGATCAGTATAGCGGCTATCACGAAGTACGTCCTCATGGTTACGAAAAAGTCAAGACTGTGACACGGAAGCGAGAACGAAAAATTAAAAAAAAAAAACGAATTTTTCTACAGGCACTTTTAGGGACACCGCCTCCGCTGCGCCGAGAGAGAGAGAGAGAACTCTGTGTTTGGGCCCTGTCGTCTTCCACCTTTATATAAGTCATTGGTCACGTGTCTAGGCCCCTCTTCTCCCCCCTATGTACACCACCTCCACCACCACCTTTTCCTCCTTCTTCTCCTCCTCCATAAGACACCTCAAGAGAGAGAGAAGAGGTGTACCTCTCTACTTTTCTCGTATTTCTCTGCCTCCTCTCCCTTTCTCCCTCCGTCTTTTTTGCTCACTTTGTGAGATTTTCTGTCTCTCTTCTACTTCGTATGATAATATTCTTGCTTCCTTCTTTCTTCATTTCTGTTTTTCTTTTCTTCTCTGTCTTTGTATGTGTATGCATTACAAAGCAAATTTGTAGAATGAAATATCATGGCGTTCGATGTATTCCTACTCTTGCTAGCTTCAGATTGATTCCATTGAAATTATTGAACGTAGAAATCTGTTGTATAAAAAAAAGTATTAGTAATAATTTCGAGATATTTCGAGTGATATTTAGGCACGCATGTATGTGTACTTATTATTTCTTAAACAGGTTTTGTTCACAAAAGCTTCACTTTAGAGACATGCGTTTATTTCATCTTAAATCTCAATAGAAGAAAGCGCAGCTGAAGATAATCGAATTAAAGTTTCCTTTGTCTTATGCTATAGGTTCGTGATATCGACTCTGGTGCCAAAGTAAAAATCTCCTCTCCCTTCTTTTGCAAATATCGTCCGAAGGCTCCCCCTGAACGGCGTCTCTCCTCCAACGGCTTCTCCATCCTTTCGCCAGCGAATCCTGAAACCGCTGGAATAACTTTCGGTTCTTAAATGCCCATGGGGCATCCTTTTTTTTCCCTCTATTCGCGTTATCTGCGAGCAGCGCGACCAGTTTCGGAGCCGGTTGGTTTTCGCGTTGATTTTACCGAAGAATGGCACTTCGCGCACGAATGGATGCTTTGTCCCTTCTGAGTCGCGAGATTTCGCGACGTAAGGCGGAGAGAGAGAGAGAGAGAGAGAGAGAGAGAGAGAGAGTGAGGGGGTGGGAAGGAGGGAGAGGGGAGAGGGAGAGAGAGAGAGAGAGAGAGAGAGAGAGAGAGAGAGAGAGAGAGAGAGAGAGTGAATCTGCTGTTGCCATGGTCGTCCTTTGCAATGCAGGCGAAAGGAAGGTTAAACGTGTAAAGATCTTTGGCTATCCCACCGGTTAATGCTCGTAAAACATCGTCTTAATTCCCCTCGGTACTGAATCTTGATTTATCGAGAGGAAAATTGACCTTGCAAAGTTCCTTGATCGAAGATCATTCAACGTTCATTATTCTTGAAAGATTAATCTCCTTCAATTGCAGGAGTAACAAGTAAACGATCGGTAATTCCGTATAATTGTCATGGCTGTCACACGTTAATTATATTACATGAGAAGATTACATGAGAATGATGAGAAGACGCCTTTCCATATCGAAATTCGTCAAACTGCTTTCGCAGGCAGTCGGTGTGCGGTCATGCGACATGCAGAATATCGGCTGACACGTGGTTATAATAACAATTGTACGCGACTATGATACGTGGCTATAATGATAATCGTAAGACCGTGGCGACAGTGTCGATATAAAATAACGGGGAAGAGGCGAAGGTTAGGCTTGTGAGACGCGTGAGTCCGAGACACACCACCCTGTTCGGGATCTTGTCCGAGGACATCCGTTGAAAGAAGACACGTGGATGAAATCGAGTAGAATCCAATGGAGTCGATACTTCCGCCAAGCAATGAGTATAGCGATGAAATATACGTGAAATTCATTCTATCGAAAGTAAGACGCGCACGTCTGAATATTTTCGTCACAGTCGGTAATCACTCTCGCCAAGATAGAAGTAAAAGTTCGAGATTTACATTAATATCGCGTGTAGGGGAATAGAGATTTACCTAGATATTCGGTTCTTCCCTTTTTGTTCCCTAAGTGTACTCCTTTCAGCTGTCAAATAAAAACACTATTCTTTTTCTATAAATTTCTCTTGCATTATACTGCTCGTTATATTGTTTGAGATCAATCTTTTTAAAATTTCTTTGTATTAAAATAACATCGTCCTCGCGCTCGCGCGCGCGATGTTACGTACGTTATGACGTACTTTTATAATGTTTTTCTCTTTGTGGATTAATAGCGACAGCGATAGAAAGCAGTGAGATATTTCATGTGTCCCACATGTGGGTATTAATGGGCATAGGGCTGTCTTTACGGAGAGAGGAAAAAACCAACTCCGAAAATGGAGCACGGTTGCTAAAGCGGATTATGCAAGAGCCACTTGGAATTTCGTATGGAAAGAAAATCGCTGCTTTGACGCGAATTCAATTCGCGACTCTGGCGAATCGTAGTTTTCGAGCAAACGTTAAACGAACAGCGACGTTTCGCGGCATGCGATCTCGGGATTCGCGCTGTCTTGTGATTTCGAAATTTCTCACAAGAAAACAGCGCGCGACGCAAAAAACCAGTAAAAAGGCGCGCAATTAGACAGAATTCGAGTCGCGTTTTTCTCCGCTTTCGTCGTTCTCTTGTCAGAGAGGTTGCGAGATTGATATTTATTATGTTCTTCATACGGACATAGAGATTGCTTTAGTTTAGAGTCGCAACAATATCACCGATTGATATACCTCTTGGATTTATAACGTGGTGTGAGCCCAACACAATTTTTCCTCGCTTATGTTAGACGTTGTGAGAACTAGTTTTTGCAAATTTACGATCTTACGAAAGGTCACGTGCCGGCTCGATCAATCGTATCGACATTTAACTCGCGCTCACGCGTTTACATCCGTTTACATTTCCGGTGATTATTACGATCCATCATATAAGAAAGTCCCACGGTTTTACAACACGCAGCAACCACATTTTTCGCGAGATCCAGCCAGTTATTTCGTCATATAGGAAAATCTTTAGGTGCATATTTTTCTTTAACGCTATGCGATGGACAGTGAGAATACTCTCTTCTGTCGTTTGAGGCTCGACAACAATCGATCCGCGTGTCTTGTTTCGATTTTACGCGACCAAGGACGATTTCGATCCGAGGCGGACACGCATATTAATGCAGGACGCTTTCGACGACGACAACGGAACTTTCTCGTTCCGTTTAATCTAGTTTCTCGAATAAATCGCATCGCCGTCGCGGTTCGTCCGAGTGAGATAACTAGCGTGCGCGCGAGATTTACAAGCACACGATGAATGACTGACTGCCGACGATCGGATCTAAGTAACGATAATGATATAGTAATTACTGCACACGCAATTCTTTTGCGCGTTTTCTTCCGTGCAGAACAATTTTTTTTTTTCCAGACTCTTTCTGATTTAATCTCTAACTTTTCTGTAACTGATTGACACAATTGAATTATTCTCCTGCGATTTACCGACGCTTTATTTGTCATCTGGGATCCGATGGCTAATTGATTTGATAATCAATTCTAATTAGCAGCGCATTCTGTACACTTCTCGTGCGCGTTATCATCGAGCGGGGGGAGGGGGGCGCTTCCGGTAAAAGCGATTTGATTTCCCAGTCGCCCGAGTTCGCGCCGGTGAGTTTTCTCGCGGCACCGGTGATAACTTTCACGTTCTTTCACATTACGAATTGTAAACAGTGTTATATCTCGCGTTGCGCCGCCGTTCGGCAATTGATAATTCAACTATTTATATTTCCTGGCAGCAGAAGCAAACCTGTAGGTTGTGATTTCGAATTGGGATCAATTAATATTTCTCCGCTAGCCAAATGTAAACTGACGCGTCGCACGTGTGCGCAGTTCTTTTGCCATCGGGACACATCCGTCTGTTTTGAGCAAAATGCGACTTGCATTTTCAAGAGATCGACATGGGCCGCGGAGCGAAATATCTCGGTGACGAGAAAGGCGAATCCTTTCCGGATAACGGTAACTTTGCTCCGTGTACGGTGCATTATTGCGGTACAATGGTCGGCATTACGTGTGCAACGTGCCAAGGATGCGTGCCACGCCTCGATGTGCGATTAATATTCGGCCCGATGGTCGACCTCGTCTTTCGGACTAACCCGTCGCGTCCTTCCGCAGGATCGTCCTAGTCGTATCTTCTTCGCGTTTCTTCCCGTCTCGTGAAGTGTCCTATTCTTGTGAAAATCTCGTGAGAGATCGAGAAAGTCCGTTTATAGCGGGATACGATTCAGCTTCAATAATAGGATGGCTTGTTTGCAGCAGCGCGATTACAATCGTCCCTCCTTCTTTCTAATAATTCTTCTTTGTCTAACTATTCTTCTTTTTAATAATTCGATTAATCGCGATAACCTGTAATCTAATAATAAGAGGATTGTCTCGCTTTCTCTCCTCTTGGTCGCTTTCGTAAAACCACCAAAGTATTTGGTCGCTCTCGCGCGGTTAATAAATCCCGCGAGACTTTTTTCGCGCCTCTCTTTGACGCGCGCTGCGAAATTTAATATTCGAACGTTCATCCTCTTCTATTAACGATTTCGCGCTCGGTGCGTCGGCGGGGCTCCGTTCGCAAATGCTTCTGGTAACGCTGAGGTAACATCTCGCGAGTTGCATAATAGCGTCGCCGCAGAGGAGAGGACGGACGAATGATCGTTGGCTCTTTGCCGACTTCGCGATTTTATCTGCCGGCATCTTCGCGGCATATCGCATGCGAGAGTGAAAGTGAGGCGCTCCTCAGTCCTCGCTCTCGACGGCTCCTCCGCAGCATCCGCGCCTGGCACCCTGCGGTGATCGCGTGACTCGCGGACGATGACGTTCGCGAGGGACCGCTGAACGATATATTAATGAAGGAGGAACAATTCGGTATATGATGATGACTAAAAAGGCTCTCTCTCCCTCCATCTCTCTCCTTGACATGAAATTACGGTGATGGGAAGCTCAAATGTGCGATCTCTTATAATTAAGATTGATCGTATGAATTATTACGTAGTGAGTAGGAAAAGCATTTGTCTATATTCTATCTTTCTCCATCTTTTTTTTTTTTTTTTTTTTTTTTTTTCTTCAGTTGGAGACGAGATGCTACGAATTAACTCTGTTAGGACATGTCATACATCATGTGTGTATCGAGATGATTGTAAATTGGCTACTGTAGCTTTAAGCGGTAAATTAGGTCGAAGCATAGCTGGCGAGACGAACAAGACATTAGGCAACACCACAATCTCGACTTAAATGGCGAGTAATGCCGAAACGATAATTAAAGTTATAACTGTGAAACTACAGTGGATTGATTTTTTTCGGGCGAATAGCAAAAGCTTAGGATCGCTCGGGCGAAGGATGTTGAAGAGATTAGATGCTGGTCAAATCAAATGTTTTGTCTAATTTCGTAAGATATAATATTATGTAGTAGGTCTCTCGCTTTGGTCTATTGCTTTTACAATTTGTGCTTGGCTCGGAAATTTCTGTCGGCGACGAAAGAAGAAATGCGCGAAGCACGATGTTTGATTCGTTGAACTTTATCACAACGACGCAAACGTGAACTTTAACATATGAATGTGAATGCCAAGTGCTCGTCCACCCGGATACCAGGTTACATAATTCATTCGATTGATTTTTTTATGTGTTCATAAATTCAGACGGACTGTTTATGCATGAGAGCAACAACGTCGAATCGCTCTTATATCTTTAATTTATGTAATCTCTTGAGCAAATTACGTAAATACGGTAGTGGTCTCGACATTATTTAATATGCTTTTGAAGCAAAATAAAATTCTAACGTGTAATTTACACGGCAGGTGTCAAAAGATTTACATCTCCGCAAATTATAAATTTTGTCATTTTATATTTGCTTGCTTCGTTCGATCTAATTTAATATTTAGAAAGAAAAGTTTCGCGGTGTAATATTCCTATAAAAAAGAGACGTAAAAATTGATTACTTTCGCCGATTTGCAAAAAAAAAGAAGAAAACCGAAAGGAAAAACAAAACAGTGCGGACGAGTTTCTGTGTGTTATGATCGATCGTTTATGCACTCGCAGATGTCTCAAAGCAACCCGTCGTTGCCAATTCGATCGCGCAGAGGAGTCGAGTCGTGGGAGGTGGAAAAAAGGCGCAGGTGGAGGAGAGTGCCAGAGAGGTTGTTGACACCTCCGTCGCGCGTACGTTCCTCCGTTCGTACACTTTGTCTCGCGACACGCGGCGTACGTGCGCGATGAGCCACGAATGCCAATCGCTCCTGTCGGCCGGCGGGTTGCTCCTCGCGCGAGTTGCATTCCTATTTCGCGTTTCCTTCACGCCGGACACGATCGCCTACGGATGAAATTTCAATGGAAGCTCCGTCACTGCTCAAGGTCCTCTTATTTTCATCCGCGACGCGTCCGCGTTGACGCGCGTGGTCGCGCGCATTTTTTCTCTAGTCTCTCTCTCTCTCTCTCTCTCTCTCTCTCTCTCTCTCTCTCTCTCTCTCTCTCTCTCTCTCTCTCTCTCTCTCTCTCTCCCCTTCTCTCTCTCTCTCTCTCTCTCTCTCTCTCTCTCTTTCTCTCTCTCTTTCTCCCGTTTCGTTAGGTTCTGATTGGAATTTTATCTTCTAGTTTGGTTTCCAACTGAAGCCATTTCGAGTCAAGATGGGACGAATTTGATGTTAGACTGATCTATTGCTACGCATATTGCGTGATTTACAGAAATGATGACGTTGTGCAAATTGATCGCGATCGATTGCAATCGCGATTGATTGCAATCGATCTTTCGCACAAGGTTTGAGTTTCTTCTGTGTCTATATTGAAGAATAGGAATGAAAGAAAAAAAAAAACTATAAAGATATCTGAAAGAAAGTACGACAAGTGATTTCGAATTCAACTCAATTCGGATGTTTGACGTTTTGTCTTTTCTTTTTCTCGTCGATTCGCATGACTCTTTTATTCCGCGAGAGCGTTCGTACATGAGAGTTGCTTTCCTCCCTCCGACGACGACGACGGAGACGACGACGACGACGACGACGACGACGACGACGTGGCGTTACGTGTCGCGACTTTTAAGTATCGCCCAGTTTTTGGGCCTCGTCTCTCATTTCGCACAGCTTTTCTCCGCCGACAACAGACCACCTCGCGCCAAAGATTGGCAGATGGCCCGCGAGTTTCAAGTATGTAACTTTCTCAACATATATTTTAGCAAGTCAACATTTTTCTACGTCCTGCAATCCTGCAATTCCATCGAACTTGAAACATCGATATAATATTTCCAGATACAATACTACACAGAGTATTCTTATATTTTGAGTATCGCGAGCCGTGAAGCTGTTAGATCTTGTACACGGATAGCATCGGACGGTAACGTCTTCCAAATGGAAAGGAGGATATCTCGTGCGCGATGTATCAGCCATAATGCATCGAGTTATGCCGCAATCTCGCGCGTTGCATTTAGAACGGAACCGAGCTGTTGTTTTCGGGATCGCGCCTCCTCGTCTCCTTTCGCTCCTATTCTCTGCGAATCTTTGTGAGGATAACAGTCGGACCTGTGAGTGTTACGCGATTGTTTCAGAATTTTAATCGTTTTCTCTCTCTCTCTCTCTCTCTCTTTTTCTCTTTCTCTTTCTCTTGAAGCTACCTTGAATATTTTCATCAAACAACAATGTCAATAGATTGCACTTTTTGTAAATTTATTTCCCGGGGTAGGACGAAAATACTTGAAAGCGCGCGCCTCGTTTGTATTCGAACGATCGTTCGCCGGCGGTCACGTGACCTCGGGGTGCAACACGATGCATTTAGCGGTAAAGTCCTCACGACGTACCTCCGTAACGTACCTCGTGGCGTTTTCCGTCGCCCACTCGTTGCAATTGCAGTTGCATTTGCAGCTGCGATGCGGAAAAAAAGTCCGTTGCCGCCGCCGGGAGAGGAGATGCATGCGAGCCGGAATGCGGCACCGACGACGGTCCAAGGAGAACCACTTCTCGCGCTGCACCCTACATATTCCGCTGCTATCTCTTCGATTCACGATCCTAACTGCACCGTTGCGGCCGGTAACAGTTGTCGGTCTGCGGCTGTTCTCGCGGTGAACGCGAAATCGCGCGATTTCCTTTTCCTCCCTCTTGCGTCGGCTTTTTAATTCTCCCCCGGTAGTTAGCTCAGTAGGTGATTACGTATTCGGCAGGAATGATCGACGGAATTTTCACCGCGAAAAGTCGGAGATCTTTCTCTCTTTCCCTCTCTCTCTCTTTCTCTCTCTCTCTCTCTCTCTCTTTCTCCTTCTCTCTTTTTAATCGAACGTAATAATCCGCCGGTACTCGACTTTGGAACGTCTTCTGATTTCCTTTGCTAATCTTTGAATTGAGGGTATTCGCCCGACCTTTGCATTCAATCTTCGTTCGCAACGCGATTGTAAAGAACCGCGAAACGTAAAGCGAGCGAGCACGCGCGTAACTACACGCGGAGTTTGTTCGTTCATCGTCGCGTAACGCATTTCTTCCGTGATTGAATATTGCGCGAAACACGAACATTGCGAGAGACTCCCCAGTGTGTTTCGTTTATCTCGAAGAATCTTGCTTTCCGACGCAAAGTTCACACGCCGATCACGCGTTTCGTTGAAGTTTTTTCAAGATTTTGTTTAGCTCTGCATGAAGTTACAGTCGAAGTTACAGATCGATTAGAAAGAGATACACAAAAGAAATATTCTTCCTACATATTAGTATATTACGAATTTTTTCATAAGATTTAGGAAGAAAATCTTCGTTGGCTCGGCAGGCGGGTGGCAGGCATTTCCTCGCATGGCTATATAATAACGTGCTGCTCGCCTGCGCGGCGGAAAAAAAATAGTAGGAAAACCGGAGGGAAACGTGCAAGCGCCGGGAATGCATTTACATAGGTGGAGAGGGGTACTCTATCGGGTTGTTCTTATTTTTGCGTGCATTTCTCGCTTTCTCTCTAACAACCGATCGGTCGCGATGCTTACAAATATCGCGGCCCGATGACACGCGAATTATTGTAATAATTATGGCGATTTAATGAACAAATTAATATGAAGCGCACAGATCGAAGCTACAGTAATAACAACAACAACGGCACGTGCACCAAAGTTCTTCGGAAAAGCCGCTAATTAAGTTTCCGCAGAATAAAGTATGATTTATTACTCGATCTGCGAAACAGCATGAAATTCGCAACTCGGCTCCTTGCACATTTACTCACGATTTTTTTCCATTCTTACGAATCAAACGAACCGACGCTCCCATTTATCTCTCGTTATCGCAGAATTCAGGTCACGGTCGCGTAATGAGCATCCCGCGAATCCGCCGCCGGATCACAGTGCAAGTAGTGAATTTCATCTGGGGATTGGGCTTACGATCGCGGACCGCGCCCTGAACGCCGGCACGACACGGCAGCAACGATGAAGAAAAGACGAAGAAAGCAGCCTTCCAGTCGGGCCCAGTTCAGTGAAAGTCGTCCAAAATGTCACCGGAGTTTAACCTTACCGCGAATATATGCGTACACGTTCGTTGGCTACGACAGAGAGCGAGAGAGCGAGAGAGAGAGCGAGAGAGAGAGAGAGAGAGAGAGAGAGAGAGAGAGAGAGAGAGAGAGAGAGAGAGAGAGAGAGACAGAGACAGCAGACAGAGAAGGAAAAAGTTACTGGGCGCGGCGAGGATATAATGCGCTGTTGCGTAATTTATCTTCTGGCAGCTGGAATACATACTAGGACGATCCACATCATTTATATGAGGTTACAAACGACAACCTTGATCGATTGTCAAATTCGATCGATTTGCAAATGTAGGATAGAGAGACGTATATTAAAATCCGCACTAGTCTATCGATCGACTTTGTAAAAGTTTCAAGTCTAAAGCTTTGTTTCTTGGTCTTCAAACTAAACGCAGTCTCCTAGAAAATTATGTATTCATTGCATTTTTTCCTAAAAATGTATTCAGCTTTTGATAAATATGAAATATTTCGGAAATATAGGATATCTTATTCTCATCCGCGTTTTCCTTCTAGCTAGCTTGAACACGATTCTATTCTGCGCGAAAATACTCGTTAACTCGTTTAATCAATCTTCTATTTGTAATACGCGTAACATCCTACGCATACTTGGACATATTTTATATGGATAGTGGGCGAAAATAAAATCTGCATGCCCTAGCCGCTTTCGCGGCAGGATGCGACGTGAAGGAAACCCTCGGTGAATTGCTCGGTGCGGTACCTAAGCACGTATCGCTCGCTGATGATTGTTCCCTCGACATCGTCGCCATTACCGATATCATCGAAATGCATTATCAGCGAAACGTATAGTTCTATTCCTGGAGATAAGTGCTATTTCGGCGTTGTCTTCTCACGAGGCTAAAATTATCCGTGATGATGACGGTGAACGCATTCCGAGAAGCTCGAAGCTGGCTTACGACGGCGACCGCATCCATCGCCGCACAAAGGCGGCCCATATCTTGCGGGGGCCTTGCGGGACATCGGGCCCCCTCAGGGGTCTCGTGTCATTATTTTCCCCAAACCGGATTTTCAGGCCGCGCTTTGCGTTTCGTCCCTCGTTTGTTCCTCGTTGAACGGCTATACGCCTATCTGCCTACCGGAGTTGCAAAACCTCCGGCAAGGTGACCCAGTTGTACCCTTCGATCGAAGTAGGTTGAAAAAACCGTCGAGGTAGAGATTTGTCCTGGTGTGTCTGTCGACACTGTCTGTGCTGGTTGTCGACACCGTGGGAAGGGGAGCGGGGTTCTCGTGAAAGGATAAATATTTCGAAAAATGCGGTTGTGAGTGAATCGAATCGCGAATTCCGTAAAACCGGTAAAATGAGCAAAATTCTGGATTTAAAATTTAATTCAACCGTGCCGCGAAGAACGAAAGGAATCTGTCACGGTTGTAACTTTCACAAGACGTATGTTAAGCAGCGATATTGGTCTGAAACACCGTGTGTCGCGTGCGTCGCGTTCGACAGGATCTCTGTACGCGGATAGCCATGCCGCTTTACGCGAGTTTGCATTCGTCACCTCTTGCACTTCGCTCTTTCTCGCGACGGCGAAACTCGGTGATCGCTATTTATGAGATGCCCCGAGTGTATCGCAATAGGAATAATAGACGCTTTCTGCCTCTTGGATGCGTTCGATCCATGGGGAAAGTAACGACGAAGGACGAAGAGGGGGAGACAGGTCGAAGAATTCGAGTCACACCTAGGGGACCTTCCCTGTCGGCGCGAAAAAAATCATGGAACGCAATGACGAAACGTAGGCTGGGAATGAATGCCTCTTCAGATTTCTCCATCTTGCTTCCCTCTTCCTCCACGCACGATCTCGCGCGTGGATGTAACGTTGATTTCGTAGGAAAATTTAATATAAAAATATACATAATTTTTTTTTAATATCAGACGAGAGGAACCTCAATTAAACAATTTTTACTGTACATGTCGGGGATTACGTCACAGTTTAGGACTAGGAGGCCAAAGACTAGAGGTTTATTACATCTAATTGTAGATTGGATCTTGGTTGCTCACACGTTGCTCGTTAAATGGAGAACTTAGAAATGTTAAATGGTAATTTGCAGTTAGGTACTCGAGTTTTTGTATAGAGATGACAAATTTCATCGCACGTTGTGTGTATATGATAACTTAATGCCGACTTTTCATTTACTCTTCGTCGTACTCCATGTTTCACGCACGAATGTCTTGCAGAACGAGTCTCGTTACGCGCTCACAGCACACACGACGACGTAATGATATTTTTTCACTGACGTCGTGTACCTACTACCTGTCGGGAACTTGCATAATGTTCTATTTATTGCACTCTGCGATCTCTCACGTATAAATAGAATTAATTCCTCGGCTACGAAATACGCTCGACTCGCGATCGCGACTCGCGATTGTCGATATCGGCTCGAAAATCCGAGCGGAAAGGTTACCGAGACCTTTCGCAGAAATCGTCAGATTGGCTCGGTTCGTAGCCTCGAAAAATCAAAGTGAAAATATAAATTACAGTTCGATATTTTTCTCTAAATGGGTAAACATTATTTTTTAATAGTTATCGCGACTCTCGAAAATTAAGTTAATTGGATCGAACAAAGCCTCGTAATTGCGAATTTGTTTATGCCATAGAAAATATCACAGGAGGCCCGACGTTAGCATTTAACGATGCGTTGCTTCGCATCTCAGATCTCCGTGGAAAGGACATTGTCCTTTGGGCATCATTAAGGTAAGAGAAAGGCGATTCTTCGCGAAGGAAATTTCGTAAGAACGTTGATTTTCCAGTGGATCAATTAGCCTCCGCCCCCGCGATGTACTAAATTCCTGTCAGTTGTCTTCTATTTATAAGCGCAAGTCTTAATTAATTATATAAATCCTACTTGCACAATCGCAATAATAACTTTGCACATTTTTACAATGATCTTCTCCGTCCGATTTTACTTCGTACTCGAATTTGACGAAGAACATACCTCCAATTGTTATGTTATTCTGAATGAGAGAGAAAAATATAAAGACATTTGTATATTGTAAGAGAGATGATTCGAGATTGATACGTATTACTACGGATACACGGCGCGTAGAATATCGCGCGTGAAGCGCGCATTTGTCGTTGATCTTTCACGCGTGCCTAATTGCAGGGCTCGTTGACTGCAATTTCTAAGTTTTTCCAGAAAGGTCGAGGCCGCAGTCGCTCGCGCGGCCAACTCGCGGATACCTTTCTCGACCTGGCGAGCCTTCCGTAACACGGGAATTACCACGGGGATTATATCTGTCTCTTTCCTCTTTCCCTGACTCTATCGTCGCCGAATTGCTACTGCGAACTTTTCGCGAGTCTCCGCGGATGCGAACTTTTCATGACTATTATACATTCTGCTTTATTTCATCATAAAATGAGGATAAAAAAAGGATAAATTAATGTCGTCATTGTGATCATCGTGTATTGTTAAGTCAAATCGATAAAGTTGCCACGTGATAAAGACAGAAGCGGGTGTAGCAGCAATTAAGTAATCATACTTTGTATTGTTTGCTTTACATTCATCATGCTTGACATCGAACGTTCCCTCGAACTCTCGCAGAAACACGGTGGCCGGGCGTGGCAGTAAGAAAGCGGCAAGAGAGCAGCGGGAAAGTGATATCTCTTCGCCGTCACTGTTCCATTCAGGGACGAATCGAATCTCGCAGTGCCCTTGTGATAGCTTCATTTGAAACTTTATGGGCAGGCACTTGTCAAAACTGCAGACTATGATAAAACTCTCACTCTATCCTCTATTCCCATTAAAATCCTTGAAGACTTTTCGAATCTATCTCTTTTCGAGTAAATACTTCGTTTTAATATAATGTAGTGAAAAGTATTTGGATAATTACATGTGTATAATTATTTAGGACTCTCTATAGTTATAGATATTTCTGAAGAGATACTTATGACTGCGAAAAATAAAATGCTACACTCTAAGCTCTATCCGTTTTATCGTTTTATCAGAAAAGAAAATTGATCATGATCGATGATTTTTTTTTTTTTCGCTATTTTAATGAAATGCACAGCAATATTTCTGCCATCGTGTAAAATTTTTCTTTCGAAAGACCGTAATGTTTCCAACGCGTTCCTGTCGTTCGTTCGCTGCATATTCGATGACTCCCCCTCCGATCGCTTTTCGCATTTCACCGGGACCTTTTGCCGCTTCATATACGACGTAACGTCGCGTATTATTACGTAATTTTCAAGTTTTGCGCCACCGTTCGAGTGAAACGTACGACGAGGCGTCTCCTCGGTCGCTTTCGAGATATTTTGTCCCTTTCTAAACGATTTCTCAAATTTCGTTCGGCAAAGCATATATCCGGTTTGACACAAACTTTCTTCATTAAAATGTAAAACATTTGGTTGCATCTCAATACTGCAAGAAGAAATATCTATGATTACCTTAGAAATTTCTCCAAATTTATTCTTTTCGAAGCATATAAACATGGATATCTCGAGTGTCTTTGTCATTTTGTTCGAGATTCGTTAAAATTCTGAAATTAATATTGAAATAAATTCTGAAAATTAAAATTCTAAAAAATCGTTGGTGAGAGGATTGAGGAATTTATAATTTATAAATAAATTGCTACTTCATGAAATGGAAATGTCTGTTATAAAGAATCATGAAGAGTTACTATTTATATATTTATGTGATTGGCATGCAATCTTAAGAGTGTTATATGATCATTATATTACAGTGCTACCGCAACGCGATTACATAATATTGTTGCGCGATTATATAGTCATTTGTTTATATAATTGTTACATGGTACTACTCACCACTTCGGTACACACGTTTTAATTTTACAATTAATCTAACGTGTACACGATACATATCCATATTACACATCCATCAGAAGATACTTTAATATGCGACAAACTTTTCTTTCGTTTTACCGCTTTTGCTCTTTCTCTTTGGAAACTCACTTTAAGCTATCGATTTCTTTTCCGTATGCGCAACCAAGCGCGGAATTCCGATTGCGAGGAAAGCTTGAAAAAGGTCGCTACTGGATTGGTCCTCCCGTTGGTGCCATCTCTCCTCGTTCGACGACAATGTGTCGTCGAACGTGAAAACGGAGTAAGAAGAAGTGCAAGAGAAATTCATTGCACATTCCGCGACAAATGTCATCTGATATTATTATTAATATACTCCCCATATGAAAATTTAGAAAAAATTAAGTGACATGTTTCGCGAAAATTTGAAGCGACTTTAACGTTCACGCTCATAATTTAGTATACACTTCGAATAGTATGGGCTTCACCAGGCATTAAAGTTTCCGATGTTCCGAAATCCCCATTGTTAGAGAATTCACGTTACGTTCAGGACGGTCACGGTCGGTGCGTGAGTTTCCTCAAGTCTGACTTGAAAAGATTTCACAGGGAAATTTATCACGATTTCGTCTTACGAACGCGTGAAAATTAGGACAAGCCACGTGGCGTTAAATGCTAGTTAAAGTTACGATCCAATAAGTCCTCTAAACGGCGCGATAGATGATTACTTTGTGGAGAAACGAGAGGATCGTGTTTGAAGAAATCGGCCGAGGGGCGCGTGGAGTACACGCTCTCTAGAAGCGCGCAAAAACATCGTGTTCCAATTACGTGTACGATAAGTCGAGCAGAGTGGGAGCTCGTTGGTGGGTCCGTCCCGACGTTACCGGACCAACGTATGCTGGAGATGTATTCCGTGACGACACATTTCTCTGCATCAACCACGCTCCAGTTCTTCATGGCGATCTTCTGCAATCATCGCCTGCAATCATAGCCCGTTCTTCTCCGACCCCTTCTTCCCGTCCGCCATCTATATACTTCGACTCTCGCTCCTTTTACCTCTTGGAGAACCTGTGATGAGTCTGGAGAACACACACAGAGAGAGAGAGAGAGAGACAGAGCGCGTGCTGCAATCTCGTGACTTGAATATGAAGCTTTTAGAACGCGTGATCTCTTGATTTACCATCGAAGGAAACTTCCCATAAATGCGATTTTTTTCTTCCGTTATTTTATTCACGGTTTTAGATTTTACAATTCATATTTATATCTATTCAAAAGATCAAATTAAGAGGAATGAAGGATTAAAAGAGATAAAAGACAGGCAGAAATTTCAATTTATATTTATTTACAGATTATAGTCCTTTCAAATTTCAAAAGCTAGTTCTTTCTCGTTTGTTTATCGGATAGCATATTAATGAACTAATGCGAGAATTACAAAAGGAAATATCATTTACGAAATCTATTCACTTAACCTTAGATTTTATTAAACTAAATAGCCCTCTTTGATCGTTGTCTTCGATGACGAGTTGTCATCGACTGCAGTTTTATTCGTTATTGATACTTTATCCATTGCTTCGCATCTCGATCAGAAGATATTAAGATTAATCGATAGAGATTGATTAAAGCCGTAGCAATAGCAAATAGCAACAGTTATTTTATTGTAGTTGGCTCGATGTGTACGCTTAGTAGCAAAGAGTGATTTCTAAAAGATTCGTCGATTAACTGAAACAGAAAAGGAAGATATTTCTCGTGAGTTTTGGTCGTCCTGTTCTCGATACGTAAAACGTATGAATTATATCGTAAGAATCGGAATCGGAAAATATAGTTAAAATATTATATATCGAAGAAAAAAATCGTGTACCATTTGGCAACGCTGAAGGGCTTGCAGGAGTCTGAGGGCTTGTCGTATGAGAAGCCCGATGAACACCTCACCATTTGAGGTCTGTCGTTCCTACAGACCACCATGTTGGTGCAACTTTCGTTGAGCCTGTGCACGTCTCCATTTTTACACGGAGTACTCATTAGCTCAGGTGGTATCACCTGGAAAAGATTCCATGGGCTCATCAGACTCGACGTTTCCATCACGTCCTGCGGTTGATTGTCGAGAGGTTGACCGTTAGTCATTTCTTCATTCTTGAGCCGTTCGTTGTCGATCTCTAGTTGAGACGCCGACGGTCGTTGATGCCAGGGATCCGGTTCAACCTTAGTTAGCCAGGGATTTCCGGGATAAGCTGGCGGTGGGTAGGGTTGTGGTTGATAGGTCGGAAGTTGTGGAGAAGGATAGGTCGGTGGTTGAGAAGGATAAGTAGGCTGAGGGGGGTAAGTAGGTGGCTTAGTAGACGGCTTGGACGTAGGAGGTGGATGCGAAGGTGTTTGCGGAGGTATAGTCGGCGGCTGTGGTGGAGGTTGTGGTTTTGGCGTGGCAGCGCCTCTGCAGTCTACGTTGTATGGATAGTCACACACGTTTAGAATCTGAAAAAAGTCGAAAATTGCGATTTTATCTCTCGAGTTGTTGTTACTTATTCTTGACATACTTGTTTCGAATATCTGAGATATTTTGTGCTGCTGAAATGATCACGAGATTTAGTACTGGAAATTTGACTCATTCTCGTTTTCAGAGTCAGACTAACGCAGTTATACTTTCTGCATAACTTTCTGTCAAGAAAGATAAAAATAACGAGAGACATGACGCGTCATTCCGCGACTTAAAATTCCGCGTGTGTTCGAGTCGCGTTTTTCGGAACGGCTCCTTACGTCATTGTAGACCAGACTGCGAGGGCAGGCGAATTTGACGGGTCTGCCTCCGACACACACGTAGAATTCTGAACAGTTCGTCGAGCTCCTGTAGCGGCCGTTCGGGTCCGGGCACAGCTTCGACCCCGGCGGCAACGGTGGTTCTGCCGAGTGACAAGATTAACACTTCTATTATCACGAAATTTCACGAAAACTGTGATACTTTATCTGTATTGAAGATACAAACAAAAAGAGAAACGGTCTGAAATAAGTAAGTAAACTTCCTTAATTATAACGAGGGATGAACACGCGGTTGAAAAAAGACGCGCGCGGTTCAAAATGCTCCGTTATAGATTATCGGATAATCTTACGGTATTCTCGGCTATTAGGTTATCGTTACTTTGATAGCCCTTCGCTCTCCCCCTATGCTCTTATCTTAGCCTCCACTGTCCCTGAGGTAATTTCGCTTTGAGTTGAGAACCACTGATCTAATAGATGAAGTTGCGATTAAGAGGCAATCGGATCGGCCGTTGCGATTACTCGCGGAACCGTGAACGAGCGATTCGATGCGTGATTATCGATCACTCACTCGGTGTGGCGGGAGGTCGGTTGCCGCAGTTGACGTTATAGTCGAAGTCGCAGACGTTGGTAACGTCGTTGAAGAGCAACCCAGCTGGGCAGGTCTGCTCTATGACAACATCGTCCCAGCAGTTGAGGTAGTTGGCGCAGCTCTTCGGGCTCGGGTACTGGCCTCGCGGGCCTAAACAACCCGGCGGGTGCGGAAGCAACGTAGGTTGCGGCGAGATGGGCTTAGGCAGTTCGTTCGTTTCCCCCGGATTCGTCGGGAGCCCAGGGTAGAACTGTCTGCCGGTGTTGAGGACGACCTCGTCGTGCTTCTCCGACACGTTGTTCAGACTTTTCCACGACTCGGCACGGTTGTCCAGTTTCTGGATGTCATAGTTGTCCCACAGAGTCTCCAGTTCTGAAATTTGATTTTAGATCTCTGGTTTAAAATCGACTGGTTCGTCATCGTCATCGTCGATCGTCGATCGTCGATCGTCATCGTTGAGGAGGCGCGTGATTTCTGTACGAATTTCGTTGCTTCGTTCACCGATCGGCGTTCGCGAAATTTTTCATTCAACGTACTTTGTAATTATTTTTTTATCATTTTTAATTATTCAAAGAATAATTTAAGAGTACACCTAGCAGTTTTTGCGAGAGACGAATTCGAGAGTCGTAGACATCTTTCCGGATGTCTTGAAATTATCGTCGCATTTCCTTTGCCGTGAGAATATCCACGTAAAGACACTCGGTGTTTTGCAGCCTCTTCGTATCGTCGCGTTACCGATCGCGCGGAACAACATCTCGCGAGAACTCGAGACTCCCAACCTTGAAGACATCGGCACTGACCTTCCGGCTGTCCGGCGAAGCCGAGCTGCCTACCGATGAACGACGCTGGTGTCGTCATCGTTGTGGTCACTGTCGTTCCTGTCGTGGATCTAACTCTTCTCCTGGCAGCATTGACGAAACTTACAGTAAGGACCGTAAGGACGACTAACACCTCCACCCTCATCTTCTTCTCGATGTGCCCTCTCTTCGTTCTTCCCCTCGTCCTCTTCCTCTCGTTCTCCTCCTCGGCTTCTTCTTCACCACCGATGACAATCCCGAGGGCGGTCGGTGCCCTCCACCAGGACGAAGGATACTTTCCGAAAACTAAGTCGCCAGGGGTGTCTTGCTCGCTTGATCCTCCTTGTGCTCATCGACGCCAGGGCGGCGCGAATCCTGACTCGCGGTGTCCTGATGCTGGATGAGCTGGACCTGGTCGCTTCCAGGGCCTTACATAGGGCGACCCCCACCAGACCCGCGGTCTCGTAGGGACCACAGGACCTCAATTACTCGACGATTCGCGTAGGACCCTCTTCTTGCGCAGGAAGTGCTTGCCGCGTTCCCGCGACTCGTTCCCTCCGCCTGTTTCCCCCTCGTATCTGCCTTCCCCCATCTCTCGTCCGAGGACTCCTCATTGGACGGGATTTAGGATGCACCCGAAGGATGCACGTCGCGTGCCCGCGACGATCGTTCGTCCTGCCAGCGGGCTGAGAGAACTGTTTTTCGTTGGTCATGCGTTTTAGGCGCTGGATATTGTTACCGGGCGAATTTAGGGTCTTGACCCTTTGGAGTCGGTTTTTTAATTCGTTAAGCATGCGCGTTCCAAGGGCTCCAGCGAAGTCTTAAAACCTTCGTCTGAGACATATTGTCCTGGTAAACTCGACAGGCTTAAGGACGATCTTTAGTGTCGGCCTTTTGTGCCTCGTGTTGCTCGTTATTGGTTTTGCTTCTTGGAAAGTGAGGAAAGATCATAAGGGTGTGAGTAGTACTGCGCGAAATGGAAGACCTTACCGATTACCGGTTTCGAGGTCTCTCGTTGTTGATTTTTTTACAAGTAGATAAATAAATAAGTAAATAAATATTTGAGTTGAGATTTGCCGCTCTTATGGTATACGTGGTTGCCAAAGAGATAGAGTCCCTTTGTGTTCTTGTGATTGTAAATTCTTAAAGTTAACGATAGAGCATCGCGATATCGTATAAACGGTTAACAGCGAGAGATGTCGGCTGTCACACCGACAAATGATGACGCGCGCTCGCGAATTTCATTAGCTGCCTTCCCGTGACTTTCATATGACTCGCGCATAGTCTATATGGGGCTTCCCGCGACCGACGCAGCGGCAGAGGAGGAAAAAATTCCACACCTGCGAGAATCAGGGGAGAGCGAGGAGGGTTCGCATTGGTATGCAAAGGTGGACGCACTCTCGAGGGGACTCGTTACGTACTCGTTACCGAAAGTGTCCCGCGACATCGCGCGGGTCCTGTGCGAATCCTGCGAGAGCGCATCGCCGGTATGTAGGAGGCTCCACGGGGCTCATCGTCCTTTTTATTATCCGTCTGGATAAGAGATTCGGCGGCCTCGGCAATAAGGAAGAATCCAAGCCCGATCCGAACGTAAAAGGAAGGAAAAGGAGCAGGACGAGTAGGAAGAGACGCGACCGCGACCACGTAATCCTCGAATCCGCCGAGTTTTCGATCCCGCCGAATCTCGCGGGTAATCCTGAGTCACGCATGACCTCGCCGTATCTCGTCCCTCAACTTGCTTGAGGACGAGTAACACGTTCTGCGAGATGTCCGCGAGAGGACTCGCGTAATCGTGCATTTCTTTTTCTTGCTCGTAGTACGTCGAAGGATACGTCGAAGGATACGAAAAAAAGCGTCTCGTATCGAATATTCCGATCTGATTTTCTTCGGCTTCACTCGAATGCGAATGGAATCTTAATCTTGTCACTTGTGTGTAGGCACACAAGTGACAAGTGTGTAGCTGTGATTCTGTTAGAATATTAATATATTTTTTATTTCTTTCTAAATCGAGTATTAATTTGTCTCATGTGAGATTCGAAATTGACAAGATTGAAACTGACAGGACGTCAGCGATTTTAATAGCCTTTCTCACGATGCCCGCGCTCGCCGACATGATGACACGTGATCCCCCACGATCAAAGTCGCAAAGACGACACCCGGGATAATTCCCCGCGTTTAATCCTGATGGCCGATATTTACATCGTGCGTCTGAGGTGAAGCGATCACCTCGGTTTTACCGTCGTTGTCTTCATTGCCCTCGTGTCCGGTCGAGTCTTCGTTTTTGTTTTCTTGGTTCCAGTCCAGACCTTAGACCACGGACCGAGATTGCAGGGGGATCTAGGATGGAATGTCGACAGGAGTGAGAAACGGGGCGGGAACGTTGGATCGGAGTAGCGAGAAAAAAAAGTTAACTCTTAACTAGACCGTTGCACGGAGTGTAACGAATGAGGAACGACGAATTACATATAAATTGCATTAAAGCACTCCACTAGAGTTGCTTCCTCGCAAGCCGACTAACGGAGATAAATTTAATCGGACATAATTAAAAAGATGCTTTGTTGAACTTATGTCGGACGGCTTTTCGTACATCGTAATCACGCTATTACAGGGGGGCGTTACTAAGCGGGCGGGACTAAGGCCTGGAGCTGAGAATTATTTTTACCTCCGCTGAATGACACTGTCGATAAGGAAATAACGTTTTCGCGCGCGCTCCTAAATCGAATGTTGAATCGCGCAATAAATCCGAAGTGCCTTACATGGTACGTCACTTAGGCCCAAATACGCGAGGGCGATGCATGCCTTGGTCGAGGAGGCGCTTAACACAACACACGCGCGAGGGATCTTGCCGAGACTTTCCTCACGTGACTTTGCTCGTGTATCGATAAGAGATAGAGGTACAATTCGTGAGGAATTCGTGCAGTTCTGATAAAATATCGGAGAAGACGTGGGAGATCCTCTTCCTCTCGCCCCGCTTCGGTAATGTGAAACGCATGTTCCATGCAATTTTTCGTTTCGGTACTTCTTCTGGAAGAAAAGATTCTCCTATGATAGAGCCCAAGTCCCTTTTGAGCCCATTTTCATCAATGCACAATATTCTTCCCCGCAATTTCAGACGTTGGATCCACCGTTGACGCTTCGTCCGCGGTCCGTATGCGCTTTGCTTGCGCAATGCGACTCGAGAAACAGGTTTGGGAAACGTTGAATGTTGTGTTAAAAAGCAGGAACCATCTGAAGTGACGTTAAAAATGCAGACGTCGCGCCTTGATACCGCAATGCTCATTCGAATTCATTTCGAGTGCGCGCGCGATCGGCGCGTCGTGGTCTGAAGTACGGCTCGCGAGTACTGCGGTCTGACGTAGGTGGTCTGTTACTACTCTTATGCTTTCTTCATAATTCAATGCTCGGTGATAGAGCAAACCGCGGAGGGCTGCGAGAGAGAGAGAGAGAGAGAGAGAGCACTTAATCGGCGCAACAGTCGGGAAGCGAGTTTAAAACTTAAAGCTGCCGCTATCGCCATAAATGAAACGCCCGCGGGTCAACTGGACCCTCGCGATTAAGTACGCCGAATTACTTTCGGCGCGGAAATCTTTGTGCTCATTTGGATAATGAGGAATAAACATTATCCGCGATTGTACGTTTTACGTTAAATCTCATCGACGAGCTTCGGAACTTTCGGAAAGCTTATATTTATAGAGAATATCTTGGGTAAATTTATCCGAGATAATACAAAATAAATTTGGCAATTTAATTGCGATGAAATGTCGATGATTACAAGATTCAGGGCCCTTAATTTTTTCCCCTCATATCGCAAAAGGTTCACTTAAAATCTTCTCTTTATATATTCCGTTTAGAGATACATGTGGAACACGCGTTATCATTGATTGCGTTACGTCGTTTTTACTTCGTCTTTGTCGATAAGTAAATTTTATTCAAATCCGGCGGACTAAGAAGTCGGGAAGGAGTAGCGGCCGAACGAGTTAAAAGGAACGTTTTTGGGGGGGAAGCGAAATGAGAGAAAAACGCGTGCAATATCTATAGAAAGACCGTTCATTCTTCCCCCAATTCGCAACCAGTTTCTCGTGAATAATGTCAGGGCACAATGACGTCAAAATTCGACGGGCCCGAGGCGGGGGGCTGAATTTGCATAAATAACATGCGATCAAAAAGGAACAACGGTTTTCAGAAGCACCCGTGGGTGGTGGGATTTGAGCGATAAACTCATGTTCACGCTCGTTATTTTTGCGCAAGATATGCAGGGTGGCTTTGAAAGCCATTTTCACGCGCCATTTGTGCGATGATATTGTTCCGAATATAAGCGTAAAATTAATTCTTTTAACCCAGTCTTTTCAGAGATTTGTCCTTGTGCGTTATCCCTTTTCCCTTTTCTTGTGCGTGATGGAACTTTGATTAAAGATACCTTTTGACCAATTTTTCGAGGCAATGCGTGAAGGATCGCACGTATTATTTCGAGAGAACGTGTTTCGTAACTATTGATAGAGTGCATGCGTATACTCGGCGAGAAGTTGCACAAGAGATATCAACGTCCGGCGTAATTCTCGATACGGGATATCCGCGGGCGGTTATTGGCTAAGTCGTTCTAATGAAACGAGTGCATTTCGGAGAAGCGGCCGCTTCGAGAGGAAAGAGCGAAATGGAAAGGGAGGGACGGAACGACGATAAAACAATTAAAAAGGACTCGGAGGACGAGCAGCGGGATGAGTCGAGCCGCGGAGAGGGTCCGGTAAAAAAGGACGATGCACAACGGGAGAAAATAAGAGGGGAGAAGAACGCGGTGGACTCGAACGCGTCAAGGACCAGAGGTCCTTGCTCTCCGGGTCATAGCGGCCCACAGGCTCGCTACACCTTCTTCGGGACCCTCTCAGAGGCTCTCAAGTCTGGCCTATTTGGCGTCCGATACGGTCGGTCCTTCAGTAGCGATAACTTCCTAATAAAATTTGCGACGGGAGTCCCTTAATCGAAAGAGCGTGATAATTACGCTACCGGACGATATCGCGATGCATTAGCTTTGACATTTTGTGCGATTATACGTATATAATGATATAATCTTGGTCGTAAATAGAGATGTTCCTTGACATTATAAATTTTTGCATAATATATGGTGATTATCGCTGAAAAACGATAAATTTTCTTGCATACGTCTTATTGTCGAGGAATATTGCGGAAAATATTAGAAAGTAATCACCTCGTTGAATAATGTTGCAATACTATGATATTATGATAATGACGAAGTTCTCGTTTTGCACAGAACATTGAATATAATTTTCATTAATTGCACGCGAGCGCGTTAGGGTGGCCAGAGGCGGTATGTAATTTTCCGGAAAGTAATTTTCTCATGACTTCTTATTAGATTTACATAATCGTGGATATGTCATCGAGCGCGCTGTGTCAGGGAAAGAGTCGACCGCGCCTCAGTCAAGGGACATTAGAAAGCACGCGACATTTCCTTGTTAATTACTTTCTCGTCGGGGTCCACCTATCTCAACATTTTACACGATTACATGTGCGACCGTAACTTCAACGCGTTACGCAGCGCAAGTTTCGTAATTGCGGGGACAGGTATGTTCGTGGTTTTCAACAAGGTGGTTTAAACGCTTACAACACCGACGTGGTGTACAGAGTGTGCAGAATCTTAATTGGAGGTCTCATCACGAAGATTTCGTTGCAAAGAGATTAACACATAACGCGAAATCTCCTGATGTAGGTTCATATAAATGATAGTGCGAAATAATTTTTCCTTGATTTTTTGTAAATTTAATCAGAATTTCATTCGATTGAGACATTACAGCTTACAGCTTCTAAGTAAATATTTAATTATATACTACACAGATCTGACCTGATATAGTGTAGAGTATCAAAATCCTGTTCGATGTGCCTATGCGCTCTGTGTTAGCTAAATGAAAGTCCTGTTGAGATATAACCAGTTTCGCGACAGTGCAGCATGGTTTGCCAATGCTCAGGCGTTCTCTCACAGTGTCGTCTTGCAAACATTAAAAAGTCCCGTAAAAAAGTTATGTTTGTAAAAATATATATGTAATTTGAATCTAGGTTTAAAAGAAATCCATATCTCGATCCAAGTCAAGTTTCAAATTTCAGATAACGTTTTAACTCCAGATTTTAAATCAGAGGTTAAATGAAACAATTTGACACAGTTACTTTCTGTTTATTTTATTTTTCTATTTCAATTAAATTCGATCTGTTTCCTCGATGCTTCTACATCGAAGAATTCCACACGATATCTGAGCAGTTGCCCTCCTGATCGCGATTAATTGGACAGGTTAACGATCGACCTCCTCCTCTGCAAATCGAGGGTGGGATTGTGAGATTCTTTCGAAACTGAATGCCATTGTTTCATTCTTATGTGTCTCGTTTCCTCTTGTGACCATTCCCACCGAGCATCGCGATAATTTCATCCAGCACGCCGGCCGTCCGTTCGTCCACCCGTTTTTGTCCTCCCTCACCGCATTCGCTTGCATAAGAAGACTCGGTGAAAATCCTTGAAGGATTATACCAGGAGCCTCGAGCGCTCTTCGTCCTTCCGGGAAGTACGTGGTCGTTTAATGCAACATTTTTATATCGTGCAATCTCGCCGAAGTATCTAAGAAATGTGCTCTATCGTCCTTGTATCGGCGTGTATCGACGTTTACTTAAAGATACAGCTAAATGACGAAATAAGAGAGACTCTAATTTAAATCGTATAACAATTTCAAGAAGAAATGTTTCGCTTTGCTCAGTGATATTTCCTCGTCTTTATTTTTTGTATTTGTATTTGTACTTGTAGCTTTTTGTATGTATGTATATGAAACGACGTTTGAATTATAAAAAAAGAAAAATCACGCTTGCTGTTGTTGGAGTTCTTTCAGCTCTGTTGACTGTCATTAAAATTGGGTGCGATCCTTGGTGCGACCGAGATTCCTGAATAGTCAGAATCGATGCACCGACCGAGAGTAGTGACTCTGCAAATTTCGTGCAATGCTCGTATGTATGTTCTTCAAATTTGAACACTTTCTACGAGGAAATGAGCGAAAGGTAGCAAGTGAGTGGACCAACTATTTTATTTTTCATCTTCACGTACAGTGGAGTGCACGCATATCGCGCAATTAATATTGAAATTATTAATTACTACGTTGATATACATACACATACATAATAATAAAATATTTCATTGATGTAAATGAGATAATTTATGCGAGCCTACGTAACTTTAACATTTATATAACGTAATTATTCAAACGTAATTTAAATTAATAAGACAAAATCTATCATTCTGCATCTGAGAAAAAGAAATGAAAGGGAATTAATAAATTTGCGTCACATTAACTAGGAAGGATCGATGATTTTCTTGTCCAATGCTCTCGTCCTTGTAGAAAGAGTCCTACAAATGACATATCACGGACGTAGTCCGGAGGAGACGCACAATAACATATATTGCAGCATTCTGAGGTTAAAGGTCGCTTCTCTCCTTCGTGTCGACGATGTTCTGCAACAATCGGGACGTTACCATTTGCTGTTACCGTTGTCATATATATTGCCGTGACACGTATCGTTACTCCGCACGCAGCTGGCGGACGAGAAGTAGGCATCTCGTGCGACCATAGAGTGTGTTTCACCTTTATTTTCACCGTTTCATCGCGTGAAGCTGGTCGCGCAGTCGGGGGGAAAAGAAACTGTGAAGGCCTCGTCTCGAGGCCACTCATGCACGCAAAATGAACGTTTAACGTTTAACGGTGGCGCTCCAGGATAACGGAAAAGATACCACGTGCTCTTGCCTGGATTCGCGTGATATCGTGATAGTAAGAGCGATAACGATAACGCAGACGATTCTCTTGGGTCTTTGATTATTTTACTCTGGAGTTGAAACGAAGCATTCGCGCAGTGTTAGAAAATTTGTCTCACGATTTCCCTTGTGGAATCTTCATTTCAAATAATTACAAACTTCTTTTCTTCCTGTGTCCCGTGTATTAATCGACTATAATTATGTATTTTATTTTTCTTGCACCGAGAAAAGTTGTGGTATCCTCTCCGGAATGAATTTTTTCTTGTACGTACGTATGTACGTATATGTGTGGAATTCTTTTGCTGAATAAATTTTCTTTCTAATTAGTGAGCAAAAATTGTGCCTAACCCGCTCTCCGGGATGATCTCGTTTCTCTCGAAGTGGGACTTCACTTCCCCTCTGTGCTGGCCTCCGCGTGGCGTATACCTGTTTTTCGATCACAAAAGTACTCTGCGCACTTGGTCCGCATTATAAACGAAGACCTCGACGGGATTAGAACCCCATTAATTAATTAGTCTTGCCTCGCCGAGCCTGGAAATGTTGCTCCGTCCGCGCAAAATTAGTGTCTGATTGGTAATTAGGCGAGTTTCCGAGTACACGCAATACCGATCGATCAGTGGCACATGGACTCGCGCAATAAATCCAACGAGACGCACTCGTTTTTCGTCTTAACAGAAAATCTAATATTTGAAATAAAATATGTAACATTATCAACGAGCTAAATATTGGTCATATTGTGAGAAGAAAGAATAAGAAAAATTATGAAAGAGAAAGAAGATGTCGAGTATAATAATCTTGTTGACAAGTCACATAACAAAAAGTTTTCTTTCCAACGGGTATGTTCGACAACGGTATCGTCGGGCAACCGGCGGGCAATCAGCTAGAGCCACGGCTACCGATAGAAGAAACCAGGTGTGTTCTCCTGGTAGAACCTTCCTATGCGACCAGAGATCGGCCAGAAGTGAGGCAGAGTGGGGAGTTCATATAAGACTCCAACCAAACGCCTCTCCCAGTGACCAGTCTCGACACGAAAACTCATCAGCTGAGCTTCCTCGGCTGCTACGATACACGACACGACAGAGAGAAAGAGAGAGAGAGAGAGAGAGAGAGAGAGAGAGAGAGAGAGAAGAGAAACAGAGAGAGAGAGAGAGAGAGAGAGAGAGAAAGAGAAAGACGGGAAAAGAGGAAAGGCAGAGAGAGGGAAAGAAAGAGAGTGAGAAAGAGAGAGAACGAGAGAAAGAAAGAGAGAGAGAGAGAGAGAACGAGAGAAAGAGAGAGAGAGAGAGAGAGAGAAAGAGAAAATACATTTTTCGAGTATATTCCAGGCATTCCGAAATATTTCATCGATTAGGGATTGACATTTCAAGTTTAATTCGTCGTACCGCCTACTCAGGATGTCACGGCAAATCCTTCCGCTCGTCCTAGTGCTCTTGGCTGCGCAGGGTGAGTTCTTCCGCCTCTTTAGCTTTGTCTTCGCTTTGGTGGTCTAATTTGCTTTGCCTTTTCTTTGCCTTAGTTCTCTGAACCTTTGAGCGGAACCCTTGAGGATCTTTGATCCGTTCCTTATCTTATTAATCCGCAACAGTGCGATAACAGAAATTAATAATAATACTTTGCTGACGCTATTTAGATTTCGTGACAGCGTTCTTTATTTCAATAAGAGTAAAACTTGATTATTTTTTGAAAATTCTTTTTATCAAGATGAAAAGTTGACGTGCAATTAGAATATTAATTAATAATAACATTCCCGAGAAATTTCGTAAATTGTTTGCTTTTTCTTTTCACAGTGTTTAATAATAGATTTTCGTGTTTCCGTAATGCACTAATAAAGTTTCGATGACGTGACTTGACAAAACTATTAAATATTTACACCTAAGACGTACAACTATTTAAGATTTACATAGAAAGTATGGAAAGAGAGACACAGCCACGAAGAAATTAATAAGATTATTATCAACTTCTTCCTCTGTATGACTAACAAATTATCAGTATTATTAACAGAATAAATGAAATTATGGAAGTATCGGACGTATCTAGAAACGGATCGCCGTGATCTTAATGCATTCTAATGATTATTAGGCTTTCACTTTCGAGATTGGCACGTACGGCTATCTTTATAAATAATAAGAGTCGTTCGATAAAACCGAGCTGAGTTGTGAGCGAAGTGTGAGAATGAAAACGGTGAAATTTCCACGCGGCCGTCGTTCTGCTGTGAAACTGAAAAAGCACGGACTGTTCTACTTTCCTCGTGAATCCTAACGACGACGGGCACACCGATTAAAGTGATCCCCTCGTGTCCTTCGCGACGCCAACGATGATTCATGAGAACGACCCACTTCATTTTCTAATACGACTTACGTCGTGACGGATTAACGTTTCATTCTAACGGTATCCATTCTTTCAATCAATGACGAGCGCTTTCATTCATCGTTATCGTTATTCTCACCTTTCGTCAAATCTTTAGAGTTTCTATCAAATTATTCCTTGAGAACTTTATTTGCACATAATTAGAATAAAAACTTGATTAACGAAATAATCAGAATTATATCTTGGATTTTTATATTGTTATCGACAATATAAAAATGTACGAATTGCATTGAGAAAATAATATAATGTTTAGAATAATAAATTATTCAAATTTTCTTAAATTAATGCGATATTCTCACGGAGTAGAGTAGAGAAAGTAACACATCAGCTTTTACTGTGCGCGATATAAGCATATAGATCTTACTTTGATAAATGAGAAAAAAGATATCGTTGAGTTAGATAATAAAGTGTCACGACTACAATTTTCATTGCACAATCCCCTCGCGACATCCAAAGTGCAGGATCTGTAAGCAACGTGTCTATGTCCTGCTCCGTAATTATTACACGCATCTTCGTAAGAACAATGACGGCCATTCACCGGGTTTCACACATCTCGAGAACTTTCTCCCATGTGCCTTGAGTGAAAATATGAAAGTAGCTCGACCTGCAATTCACTCTCTCTCTCTTTCTCGCTCGTCTCGCTCGTCTCGCTCGTCTCTCTCTCTCTCTCTCTCTCTCTCTCTCTCTTTCTCCCTCTTTATCTCTTAATTTTTTACAGCTGTATAATTATTTATTGAACATCCTTTGTAGCGAAAGCATGCTACTTGGAATTTCATTATCCATTGAAATTTCTGAGCCTAAGTCTTGAAGTATCTTTAAGAGGCTCTTCCTTTACCAATCGAGAAGCGATATTGCTTGAATTAGCACAAAGTATGTGCTAGTGAAATCTTGTACTTGAATTAATTTTCTCTCCTTCCTTTATATTGACTTACTTTTCCACATTATTACACTCTCTTGCTCTATGTCCTTTAACTTCGTGTGAGTCTCCTACAGCGCTTTCCTTTCTTCGCCAATATTTGCAATACCGCAAATCTCTTTATTCTATCTCTTTCTTTGCGCCGTAACTCATAGATATCGTCGTCGACCAACAACAGTGGTATCGATCTTTCAAAAATATCGGCACCAATAAATCAAGCTCCGTCGGTCTTACGCAAGAGATTCTACTTTCTACGAGACGATGTTTGATTTTATTACGGAGATTACTTTATAGCCGGCCGGCCGGTAACCACCGACAATGTCTAGCACGTAATCTTCCCAGAGAAAAGTTTATTCATTACTTTTCGCTTTGTTCCGTATTTATTTTCGCTTCCCACACCGGCTTTCCCGACACAGTAGCACTGCACGAGTTGTTGCGTTTTGATCGATTCCGGAAATGGCGATGTAACAGCGAGAAAAACAGGCGTTCCGCTCGACGAGTCATTGATCGATCAGTAGGATAAAAAAGATGGATAAACGGGGATAAAGTAGGAAGGGAAAGGGGAAGTTGCGGACCTTGCGTACGATGTTGTTTGCGTGGCTTGCAACTTGCATTTGGCGCGACTCGTGGCCCGCAGCTAAGGTGGGGCCTCGCAACCTTTGCCTATCTCGCTCGTCGGGCCCTAACCGCTCTCAGAAAGGACTAAGAAGGCTGGCTCTATTTATTTGTCCGTGTCATAATGGAAGAGAATGTGAGGGCCGAGAGACAGAGAGAGAGAGAGAGAGAGAGAGAGAGAGAGAGAGACAGAGAGAGAGAGACAGAGAGAGAGACAGAGAGAAACTCGTGACTTTTGTCTCACTGTTTAGAAACATCTGCAAAAGAGTTAAATGCATTTTTCCATCAGCTCCGTCAACGCGACGCCGCGGCAAATTTCTCTCGTGCAAATATAAACCAGCCGGTGCCAGATCGAAAGGTGTTGATGAGCTCGTGAGTAAATTGAACTACGAAATAATCCGGAATGAAAGATACGAGGGAGGCTAACAGAAACTTGGACATCGTGGAACTCGCATTTTTATTCCTGTGAATCGCCGAGTGCCGAGTCATAACAAAATCATCCTCCGCGCCAACGACAAGTCGTCTGTCTCTATTCGCGCGCCGTGAAAAATTCCCATCGCCGGTGAGAAACCTGCACTCGTTGTAAATTCAAACGGAGACTTCCCGTATCGTCGTTGTCTGCCGCTTCGCGTTTTGCGCGAATATACGCGTGAAATCTTCACGACGGAATTTCGCGAGGAACAAATCGGAGAGCCCGCGCGCGCGGCGCTCCCGCTTTCAGAAGTAACGACCGCGCCATTGCGAGCGACTACTTACTCTTTACAAGGAGTCGTAAAGGAAGGGAAAGTAACCCGGTGCTGCGGCGTTAACTAAGCGTCCCGCTTGCATAACGCCGACGGCGATGACGCTCCAGGGATGTCTCCACCTATCCGCGCCACCGTGACGACCGTCTCGACGCGACGTGCGCGTAAATCGATTAATCGCGCCGGTCGTGACTAATCGGATTTGTCTCGTCGCTTCTTCGAACGCAAGACCGCCCTTACGCGGGTGCTTTCATCGCGATTCTTATTACGGACGTGACGACATTTGCATAATTCTCCGCGAAGATGGTAAACGATATCGTTCGACTTTATACGGTCTGGTTGATACGCGCTACTACCACTTGAGAATATTCTTTGTCCGGCTACTCATGCGATAGTAGACAAAATACAACGACAATTGCTTCGACAAATTCGAAGAACTCTTCGAAGAAACAAGCTCGCAGTCCTCAGTGCTGAAAAAATTCGAGGAAATCGCGAATCGCGGAATTATATAGAAAACAACTTGTGCTCAAGTAGGCTCAATTACTGAGTGAGTGTCGTGTGTGTCGATCGGTTCTAGATATTATTACGATACTTTCATTAATAATTAAGGCCGTATCTTGTGCAATCGTCGTTGGAAATTCGCAATCTCCAGACGTTCTCAGACGGCGAGCGCAGTTCGCTTCCCCACGAGATTATCCGTATCGTGAGATCGATCGTGCCTCGCGTTTCTTCCTTTATCCGCTCGGACCAGTTGGCCAACAATGCGCAATTCTTTTCGTGGCTAAATGCCATCGCAAAAGCGTGCGCATGATACACGTATATAAGCGTCGCGCGATCTTAGTGAAACGATTACCAACATTGCGATGTGGTACTATCGCGAGTGCCGCGCGAAATCGCACCAAGATCGCAACCTCATCTCGAATAGTATTGAGAGAGAGAGAGAGAGAGAGAGAGAGAGAGAGAGAGAGAGAGAGAGAGAAAATCTATTGAAGATTTTAGTCGGTCGTGTTCCGTTGCTTCTTTTATTTTCATCTCGATCTTAATTCTTGATACAGATCTTGATAGAGGGAGAAACAAGAAGAAAAAACGAGCCAAGGCAAGGGTTCATTTCGTCTTGCAATGAAATTATTAAATTTTAGGATTAAATCATTTAATTCTTACGAACGAGCGAGGGAAAGAGAGAGAGAGAGAGAGAGAGAGAGAGAGAGAGAGAGAGAGAGAGAGAGAGACTAAAATAGCGCAGCTTAAAACTCAAAAGGACTGTTACAGAGAAGATAAATCAAAAAGCAGGATGATGTATTTATGTTGTATGTTTTAATATTTTAATTTTCTCACTACGGCTGAAATCGATGTCGAATCAAAACAAGATCAAAAGCATGAAGTCAAAATCAAATGAAGTCGTGTGCTTATAATAGCTTTGACCGAATCGGCGAAACATTCCAAGTGTGGTCGAATCAGTGGATGAGGACGAGTATTAGGTGGATCGACCGGTCGATCGAATCTTTCGTACACTCAGAGGGGCCCACAGAGCCCCAAAGAAGCCTGTGAAGGGGGGGGAGTGATGCAGGGGTGTGGAGCAAAGCTGCCCCCGAAGGTTGTAAGTCAAGGCTAGGCACTTTCACTCGTACTGTCTTGGGAGCGTGCCTCACGCCAGCTTCCCACCTTATTTTACTATTTGTTTTTCCGGAGAATGCGCGCCTTCGATCACTGGATCATTAGCGGAATAATCGAGCATTACGGTGCATTGCTCGACACCGATGGTGTTACATGCCATCGATTCTCTAAGGACTGTACGCATTTTGGGCGCGGCGGCGCGTAGACTGTGCGAGAAAATTATATTTCTGCGGGGAATTTTATCCATATTGATTCCCGGAGCCTCCAATTATAGAATCCAATTATAGTTGATCGAGGCAATTGTTTGACACAATACTTGTTCTTTAACCCTCTATAATGTCATGTAACTTTGAAGTTACATACTGATATATCGATGTTCTTAACTTAAATTACATATGTATACATAGATATTGTAGCCCACTATAACTCCAAAGTTACAAACTGTTTTTTAACATGAAATCTTTGAAAATTGTAAATTAATTGTTAATATATATCTGAAATTATAATTATAATTGCTGATTAGTATTTGCTAGTTTCACATTTACAAAATTTGTCTCATGTCCACGAAAGAATAGAGTTATGGAGGGTTAATGTCACAAATATCCTTATTTGAAATGCTAATGCAGAAATACGTTCTATCGATACTTTCGACTAAAATAGCGATTGATTTCAAGTCACAAGAAATGCCTTTTAGGATTCCGGAGCGACTCGTGAAACACGTTCTTACGAAATAAAAAAGAGCGAAAGAATATGCACGTTGCTGCATCCTGTGGCGATAGAAAGATTCTAAATTGCAAGGACGACGTCATATCCCGACGTTAACTTTCCACTTTCGATTCCACACGTGGATGTCCTTCTGCGAGGATCCGCGTATCCGAGGAATCTCTGAATCGGTGGAAGAAGATCGGTGTACATGACGTCATCTAAAAATATCACGCGTATTTTGCGCTTATCGTAATGTGGAAGAAGGATGCACATTCCATATATTTCAGATTAATCAGTCGAGTGTTATCCTTGAATCATGAATTCATCTCGCGTGTGCAGCATCGTCTTAATGTCGCATGATTTTTTGAGTCAATCTGACGATTCTGAATTTTATCGCGATGTTAAACGAAACTGTGCGTGGTCAGAATAGAATCGGTAATATCGCAGGTTCCAGTGTCCTTGATATTCACCCAGTTCTTCTGTTGTTCTCCAAGACGAGAACGCATTTCGTCGATATTACGGAAAGAGACGACAGACAAAGAGAGAGAGAGACACACAGAGAGAGAGAGAGAGAGAGAGAGAGAGAGAGAGAGAGAGAGAGAGAAAGAATCCTTGTTGTCGACACGATTCCGCGTACTCCGTATTTTGTAACTGGTACTCATTAGGTTAGGGAATGAGAAGGGAAAGAGATAATGCGCACAAATTGACAGATAAATCGAAAGTTCGTTAATGAGGTGATTCCAGATAATTCGTTGCAGCTCGATTAGCATTGAGAAAGCAGAAAGCGATATCGAGGGAATGTTTGCTTCATAACCAAGTTAATTATTTTCCTTACGAGGTAATTAATTATACGCCTGATGCAACGTACATTCCTTCGGTTTCATTCAATTTTATACCTAATCAGTTTAAAAAGCTTTCCTGAATTTAAGTAATTGATTTATATCTTTATCGGTCTCTCTCTTCTTTTCTCCCGAGAACTTCTTCAGCTAATCACCACTCATTTATTTTCTGCTGCTACACGCTCTGCATTAACACGCTGTATTTAATGTCTGCTAACAAAAATATCACACTATTTGAGCAGAAGGGGCAATTTTTAAATAATCATTTGACAAATTCGCACACATTATCGTCACGAGACAAAGTTTAAAGTTATCCTAGTTTCCTCAAAGATTCCAATTTCTTTAACGAGATACGATCCAAAAGGCAAAGGGTCTGCTATTCTCCGCTATTATAACAACTGTGTTATGTGAAAACACAATCACAACGCTGAACTAACAAGAACGTCATCGACGTCATTAACACGGGAGAATTGGTCATAATGAGGCTGAGAAACGATGAACGGAGATACATTGATGATACTACGCTTATATAGGCTCGTTAGCCCAGAAACAACAACAAGAAGACCCTTGTCAGACGAAATCGCGAGTGGTGGGCGACATCGACTATTGCGATCGCTACTGGGAATGTGTGAACGGTCGTCCCGAGCTCTTCGACTGTCCGAACGGACTCGTGTTCGCCGGCAAACATCGCGGCGTCACCGAGGGTTGCGATTACCCCTGGAGGGCGAACTACTGCGATGGTAAACGCCAGGCGAACCCGCCGATCCAGACCGACCATTGCGACTGGCTCTACGGTATTTTCGGCCACGAGACCTCTTGCACCAGGTACTGGACCTGCTGGAACGGCACCGCCACTGAGCAGCTGTGCATAGGTGGCTTGCTCTACAACGAGCGGGCGAGGTCCTGCGACTGGCCCGAAAACGTCGAAGGGTGCCAGAAACATCGTAAGTAGGATGGAGACGAGTTTACTGGCGAAGTCTTGAGAGAGTTTCCATCAGAAACGCACATAGAATGCACTTGTACGAATACGCGTGATTGAATTCAAGATTCGCGTCTGTCTGTCGTTATCAAGCTTTTCGGGTCACGTCTATTATTTCGATTTCACTCGTCGTATATATATCGTCGTTTGTTTGTTGCGAGTTGTTCGAACAATCTTCCGTAACAACAACAGCCAGCAATTCTCGTTGTGAATTTGGGATGTTTGAGTTTGGAGTCTCCATTATTATTTTTTGTCCTTTCGTTTTCTCACACGATCGGGTAGGGAATTGCTTGCATTCGGCCGGCTTGGATCGAAGTGCCTCTAATACGTGTTTTTAGACGAGTTCAATTCTCGAGAGGCGCGCAACCCGTTCCGTTCATTTTCACTTTCGAAAGTGGGCGAACGGGACGCGTTCGCGAGACGCGTTTCCTCGTCCCGGCTCCTCGATCCTTCCAGGAGTCAGTGCCCCGAGCAAAAAGGGGCGAGGCACTTAATTAGCATTCGAAGTGAATTCCCGTCGTGCCTTTCTCCCCTCCTCGCGCGCGGAATCGGATGAAGCATTTATTAATTCGCGCCGCGCCGTCTTTTCGAATGCCGAACGTCGGTCGGGGTGCATCCATCGATCGCTACGAGATCGTATCTCCTCGCCTTTTCGAGACTGGAATCTGAAATATAGAGGAGAGACTGTCGCGTAAGAATTATATTTAGAACATAATGGGGATAAGAATCAAGATAGAGAAACCTCCATTTTTAATCCATTAATCTAAGGAGGGAGAAGTACATTTATCCCAAAGTGCTCAATATCCAATGTTTTATTTCAACGCCTCTCAGTGATGTGTTCAAATGAAAACAAGAGACATGCGTTTGCCTGTAACAATTCTGGCTATTTTTACAGGCTTATAAAAAGAAATATTTTTTTTCCGGCAAGAGTACCTTGTCATAATAATAATAATAATAATAATAATAATAATAATAATAATAATAATAATCGCAACGTCTATTCCCCGGGACTGGCAAGTTTTTTACATCCCGGTAAGAGTCTTGTTCGCTTTTCACATAATGGAATTTCGAGTCGATCCATCATCGACAACGAATCCAGTTTGAACGAATGAGCGCATGAAAGTCTGCGACTTTCACCAGCTCGGCTCTTAACTGAGGTAATGAGATATTCGTCGGAAATCCTCGGCGGAAAACCCGAGCGCAATCAGGACGCGGATGCAGATGCTCGCGGATTCACGTCATTGGCAAGCTTCGGCTAAAACACGCGCAAACACTTTGACGTGTTTTTCAGTTCTAATGAACGACGACAATCGGAACGAACGTAATGACGATAATGAGTAGGTGAATACTGGTGGACAAAGCCACCCGATAACTTCGTCAATGATCGCAGTTTTTAACGACGCGATATACTTGCAGCCCTCTGCAACGACGACGCCAACGGTAACGTACCTCTCGGCAAGTCGTGCAACCGCTACTGGCAATGTCAAGGTGGCTACCCGCGCTTGCAGCGTTGCCCGGCCATGTTGGTGTTCGACAGGAGATCCCTGAGGTGCGTTGTGCCGCCGACGGAGGACTGCGACGTCCCGACGACGCCGCCGCCGACCGAGGGCGAGTTATCCGAAGGTCACAACGAGCAGGAACCCGAAGAGGAGAACTTGCCACCGGGTGTGCCACCATTGCCGGCAGGCGCGTTACCGATTCCCTTGCGAGCGCGCGCTAGGAATTAAGAGTCCTGTCGAGGCCGGAAGGACGAAGGAAGCGGCAAATGGTCCCGACGAGCGAGGTCCTGCGGCACCGAACTCGTCGATCGCCGTAACGTTCGGTTCGCAGAATTTGAGAGGTTCTCTCGTCGAGTCTCCCCTGATTCCTCGCGATCCCGTAGATTCGGAATTCTCCCGAATAGTTGTCGAAGAAAACCGAATTCCCTGAGCGATTTCCCTAGATCTTTTGCTCCCGAATGCTCAAAATTGTCCCGAATAATCAGGGTCCTGTGATCGTGTTCCTCGAGGTTGTCAAGAAAACTCACAAAGATCGTAAAATCTTCTAATCATTATTTTTTATCACTACTCCGTAGTGATGTGATAACTATGGAAGATCAAGATTTTCAAGAAATTTTTTCAAAAATATACGAAGACATTCGAGAGATTTTGCCAATTAGGAAAGTTTGGATAAAATTAAAAGTACGAATCAGTTGCAAAAGTTTGGGAACGAATAGAAGGCGAGTATCGAGAGGCTAAAGAGCTTGAATGCAGAAAGATACAACGAAATGAACAACAGTAAGAATTGCTGACGGACGGAAGATGTGAAACTGAAAAGGAAGGTGAGAAAGGCTAAAGTGCTGGCTGCTTAACGAGCAATTTCCATTCTCAAGGATCGAGACTCGTCGACACACCGACCTAACCGATTGAGCTCTCCTCCCTCCCCCGCAAACAGAGACTCGTATCATCGATTTCAATAATAACGTTAATTATGAACATCTCGTCGTTCGGTCTCAGGACCGTCCGCCAATTTGCCTCTGTCACCTCGGTCGAGATGTAAATATTTTCCCACACCTTCCACTTTCTTCCTTGTTTCTCTTATCCTGCTATCTCTTTCCTCTTCCTCCTCATCGCTCTTAATCGTAAGGTGTACACGTAGATCGATTGAAAGAAATTGTACGTTGTATATTTTTTTATACGCGTGTCCAGATTTTATTCGATGTTGCCTGGCTGTACATTGTTACACTCTATTTATCATAAATATACATTTTATATATGTATTACATATATATCGTATTATAAATACACTATATGTACTACATATCGTACTCATTCTCCACGTACGCTACATGCGATTATTCCCCCCCTTCCCCCTCCGAACGTACGTTATTAATAATTTACGTTTATTATTCTTGTTTTTATCTGCAACAACAGCTACTTAGCTAGCGGAAACTAATAGAAATGTACATTTTTTTTATTCCTTCTTGTCGATTGATTTGTTCCATTATCTTTCGTCTCTCATAATTACTATAATATTTTCAAATTAGTCTAGTACGCGCGCGTGTTTCTTATATTGTCGTGATTTTACAAATCTTGATTTTTCGTGTCTTGCAATTGATTTTCTCTTTGATCTCTTTGATTGTTTGGTCAGTTTTTAAAATTGATTTTTCACAAGTGCGCATCTAATTTTTAGCTTTGCGCACTAACCTTGAATTAAAATCACCTGTATCTCATTGCAAAAATTTAAATGTGTTGGCAAATGTGTAGTTTTTTGTCGTTTGTGATTTCTTGATTCGTTGTTTGCTGATTTGAAATATCGAGCATCAAAAATGCGTCTCCGCGCTTACAGATTGTTGGAGCTGAAATAAACGTAAGAGTACACTTAGAAAATAAAAAAAAAATGCTCTTTATCAATATTGAATTAAGTTAATATTTAATAATATCTCGCGATGTCAACATTACTTTTGCCCTGGATAAGATGCTAAAAGCAGAATGTAACATAAAATATAAATACAAACCAGTGAGGAACGTCATCTGGATCCAGGCAAGTCAGGCTCACCGAGTCGAAAAGTTTTCCGTCTCCGCAAGTGAGAAGACGCGGATGTCCGTCCACACAGGTGATCAATCTGCCGCAGTCACCTGGCACGGGGAATCTAAAAATCGCGCCATTTTAACGTGCATTCGTGTTTATATCAAAATTTATATTTATACAGATATATACTAGTAGTATATATATATATATATTTATTTTTAACCTTTTGAAAGCATTCCTAGACATTTTCTACTTCGAACAACATTGTTTAATCTTTGCTACACCCCGCATAGTTTGCGGAAAAAGAGCTACGTGTTTGTTGATGTGGTATGAAATGGCGTATTCGCCAAACACGCGCCGGCGTTTGTGTCTCATCTGTTTTTCTCTCTTGCTCTCTTCCCAGTCTTTCAGAAGGCGACCGGTTCTTAAATCGAGAGGTACGCACAAAATGCGAACATTCTGACATTTAACTGCGTCCTTTTACTCTCGCATTTGGCAGCGCGCAGTATTTCCTCCCCGAATCTTCCTCGAGGTGAAAGAGAGAGAGAGAGAGAGAGAGAGAGAGAGAGAGAGAGAGAGAGAAGAGAGAGAGAGAGAGAGAGAGAGAGAGAGAGAGAGAGAGAGAGAGAGAGAGAGAGAGAGAGAGAGAGAGAGAGAGAGAGAAGAAACGGGAAGGAAGAGATGGAGATAAGAAATTTTATTATACTTCGTAGTCGTGTAGAAAAATGACGTACGTGCAGCTGCTCATAAATACGAAACAAAGCAAGCGGAAATTCACACAGGCATATGAATTATGCATTAGAATCTAACAATGCGATCTCGGATATATAAATTCTATCTTTAGCTAGCTATAGCAGGAACGAACAGTGAACGCATTAATTAAATGTAAACCTAGTGTCACTAAAAAAAAAATCACGAACTTTCCAAATTGTGAAAATGATGAAAAAAAAAAATTAATTTTGAAAGACAAGCGTTACACTGGGTTGTTCAATAAGTTTGTGGAGACCTGTGATTTTTCAAGGCTGATACTTTTTACAGTTGGGCATAATTTTGTCGAATAACGTATCGATCGCTTTTACAATGGCGGATCGTTAAAAAAAAATAAAATTACGCTTAATTATGAGGTTATTGGCTTGGAGTTTATCGTAAACTCTCTAGAAACTTATCGAACAATCCGATATTTATCATCCGTATCACTATTCAGAGCTTGGCTCCTCGAATTGCACTTGCCGAATTAATGGATAATGAATAAAAGAAAAGTCAAGAAAAGAGAAACACGCGCACAGGCCCAATTAAAAATAACGATTAACTCTCTTAAAGACACGCGCGCGCGCGCTTATTAATACCACCGAATCGGCCTCTTTCCCGAAGAGAAAGCAAGGCGAGACGAAGAATCGAGCGCATTGACTTGACCACACGCCCACCCACGAGGAATGCATCGATCGCTCGTGGTCATTTTTATTTCCGCATCCTCTCTCTCATTACGCGCGCGACTTCTCGGAAGCGCCGTCAATCGCGCCGTGACCGCACCGTAAGCGTATCGTGACCACGTTACCTCGGATAAGGCCAGAATTTCGTGGCGGGGCTATGGGGCGGCAACTTGTGCGGGCACTTGAAGCCGACTATGGCCTCGGGGTTGCACAAGGGAATGAGTTCGTCGGGCCAGACGCACGTGTGGGTCTTGGCGTTGTAAACCAGACCGGGATCGCAGTGGGCCTGATGCGGCTCGCCGTGGATGCACTTGACGTAGGTGGTGCTGCAGCCATTGCTATCCGGGTACATGCCGAACTGGTACTCGCAGCCGGGGCTGCTGATGGGTGTATCTGAAGGAGAAAGAGGACGATCCGTTCCGAAAAGGGATTTCCCAAAATTGTCGTACATGGCGTTTAGAATCGGGTCCACATTCGTTCGCTTATTTCGTGTTTGAGGCAGAAAGAGAATAATACGGGAGAAACGAGAGTGCAAATTGGAAAACGCGCCGAGCGAAAGCGATTATTGACGAAGAAATAAACGAAATAAAGAGACGAGATAAAGAGACTCGCCCGAGGCCGGAATTATAACGATCGCGGCATTAACGTGACCCACTAAGGCGCTGCCAAAATCGCCCGCTTTGACGCAACTTTTACTTTCACGACAATGTTTCTTTCGTCGCGCGACCGACAAACGGCTCCCGCTTGCACATACAGGTCGCGTAGCCTTGCAAAGAGATAACGATACGAATAATAAGGAGAGGGGAGGGGAGGGGGGCGAAGGGATTGAATGACAAAGAAATGTAAGTGGTAAAAAATTTTGAAAGGCGACAGATGGATGGAATATCGGGAATGTGGAGCGATATACTTACAGTCGGCCTTGCGATTGCCGCATTGGACGGCCCAGTTATAATTACAGTGGTTGTGGATCGCGCCGTGTCCGTCGAACATAAGCCCATTCTCGCAGTACTCGAATGTGAGAGTACCGTTGGTGCAAAGGAAGAAGGCCCCGCAGTCCTCGGGATGAGCGTAAGCATGAATTCCGTAAGGGTCGGGGCATGGCGGGGCCCCGAGTAGGGTGGCTCCCTGGGCTGTGGGTTGAGAAAGAACATAACATAAAACGTAGAATGAAGAGTGAAGGTGTTTCGGTTTTTCGGATTTTCAGATTTTCAGATTTTCACGAGTATGTATGAGTTGTTTATTATTTATTATTTAAATTATTTCACTCAAAATATTCTCATCCTTCTGGGAATTAAGTTCTGGATGATTGGGTGTGTAAAAAGAAGTATTATCTTTAGAAGCATTCCACTCATCATGAAAATTGACCGAAATACCTAATAATGCGAACTTAACGTCGATAAATTTATTAACATTATTCTCCCAATTACAACATTAAAATGTTCGATATAATGATCAAAATAACATATCTGTGCTATATTATGCTATAGGGTATCACACAGTGTCGTTTATACGTATTAATCATATTAAAGTTCACTTAAATCTAAAACTGTATTTTAAAATTAATCTCAATTTCGCAAACTACGCGTCGGGATTAATTGTTTTCGCGGCGTTTTATGACAACTATGACAAACATCTGCGTTAGCAAGAAACACGGCTTCGTCGATCGAGTTTGCTGACGCAGCGATTTCCGATAAAAGAGGATAAAAGACTCGATTCGCTTGACAGCCTCGCGAACCTCGCTCCCCCGAGCTTTTTTCCGCCTTTTTCGAGCCTACGTTTCAACGGCGAAGCGGAGTGTGACGAGCGCCATACGCTCGGCAACAGAGAAAAAGAGATGCGGCGCGAAAGCCAGGACTGACTGCGCCCATGCGGAAATAATTGACGAGGAGAATTCGAATTGCATCGAAAGTGCGAGTGTCGCGCGAATTTAGAAAGAGATCCGTTCGCGCGAGGCTCGAATTGTGATTCGTCGAGATTCGTCGCAGAATGCGACGCGGCTGCCCGCCATTATGTCACACACGTCCTAACATATGGTGTCGACGGTGAAAGTATCGCGAGGGTGATGTGTCGTAGATTTGCAAAGAGACGCACGCGAGGTAGAAAGTGCCGAATATGGCCGCGGAGGCGCAGTTCGCGTCTCTCGGATGCACAAGGAAGAAGATGAAGAGAGACGCATGAGCGCATCCCGCGAGTCGGCCATCGGGGATGCACGACATTGCGCATCGAGGTGCGTAAGAAGAGGTGAAGGTGACCGTGCAGGTGATAGTGGCGATGGTGGCGATGGTGGGTGGTAGTGGTGGTAATGGAGAACTTACCACGTGCCAAGACCGCCAGGACCAACAGCAGGGTCACGCTCCTCGGGTAGTTACTCATCATTGCGGTCCCTCTTTCTTCGAGCTCAACGATCTCTTTGACGCCTGGCTACTGGACTCTGTGACTACTGACTGAAGTCGGACCGCCGCCGATTGGCGCGCACTTATCGGCCTCGGTACACCTCGGCACACGACAGTCTCCTCGTCTCCCTTCACTCCCTTCACCACGGCATCGCGCTGGACCCCACCCCAGGGTTTCTCCAGGTGCCCCTGGGTCGACGCTGTTTTGCTTGCTTAGCCTGTGTGCCGCAGCGTGTGTGACGTTCAGCGACGCTGAGAGCGTGATGAACCGTCCGGAAATTCAAGCTGACTGGGAACTAGTCCTACTTCGTCGGAGAATTCGTCGCGAGGATCGTCGCGAGGGGAGAGGGAAGCTTGAAAGAAGTCTGGAAACCTGAAGTGTTTAGAAATCGAGATTAAAATGCCGGCGATTTACGAATTAATACGATGAGGAGACGGTCGAAAATTGATGAAGAGGTCGCGCGATGAAAATTTGCAGGAAGGATCCTCTTTTCGACGTATCCGAAGACACACGAGAGCTTGATACTCGTCGATCCGCTGAAGCCTGGTCTAAGAAGAAGAATACTTCGAAATAAAGAAACACCCGAGCGATTCGCGATTCTCGATCTTTATAGTCTCTCTAATCTTGGCTGGCATCACGCTGAGAGAGAAAGAGAGAGAGAGAGAGAGAGAGAGAGAGAGAGAGAGAGAGAGAGAGAACGTGTCTCTCGCGTGAAATGTCTAGGGATGTAACGATACGCACGTACGTGTGTATGTGTGTGCACATACACACGTGCGCTTCGCGTGCAACTTTGTTGCACAAGCTCGCGTCTTTTTCCCGCATACTTAATATCGTGCATTTCTGCGCTCGGTGAACGGCTGGCGCGCGGCTGGTGGCAATATTATCTCTCAACGCTTCGCGTAATTGACAACTTGGGATATCGCAATTATGCGATGCCCGCGGAGTAGCTCTCGTGATTGTGAGTTATTGCGCATCGTCCGAAGCGACGAGCGCGAGAAGAGATTTCAGCAGGCGGGAAATCACGACTCCAGCGAAGCAAAGTTTTGCTCCAGACGTATTTAGATATGTTTCTTCAGCGCGAAACGCTTTCTTCGCAAAACGATATGTTAGAGATCCGATGCGCGCTGCTCGCAATTTTAAAAAGAGCCGACCATTCGTTTCGAGATCGTCAAATCGTCGCGATAAAAATTACGACTCGAGATTTTAGCAACGGTGCGTTCAGGAATCGCCCACCGTGTAATGGCTGCTTCTGTTTCGTATGTCGTCGTCGATATTTATTTATTTGCATTTCTATCGCGCGCTCTCTAGCTCTGCCAAACATTCAGTTGCTGAAATTCGAGCGCGCTCCGAGATGAGAGAAAATCGAGGTTATTCGCGGAAATAAGGATATGGCAATTCAACAAGGACAACGGATGGTTGCGTTCGACGGTTAATGCCAAGGTGCGATCCTCCTCCCGTGACATCATCGGAGATGCAACACGCATTTCTGTACGCGATGTAACCGGCGAACACGTGTAATCGCTTAGCTGAAACGTGTACACATGGCGCGAAACGGCGAACAGCGATGCGATTGTATGCGCGCGCAGGCAGGCAGGCCCCGGGGCCTCAACTAGCCTTACGCAAGATCCATCGTTGGCGGCTCACGACGGAGAGGCCCGAGATTGCCGGATAGTGAAAGCAGTCGGGCCAAGAGCTGAACGAGTCGATAGATCGATCAAAAGATCGAAGTGAACGACGACGACGTGAATCACGACAACGGTTGAGGATTTTAACGGTATAAAGATTGCGAGATTATCTATGGACAATTTTCCCAGAAAGTAGCAGCGCGAGACGTTAGAGAAAGAGAAAAAGAGAGAGAGAGAGAGAGAGAGAGAGAGAGAGAGAGAGAGAGAGAGGGAGAAACGCATGTAACGATCATAGATATAAGATTGTCCTTCCTTGGGGAGGATTGCCTTCCTTCCCAGTCAAGATTTTCATGTCCTGCCAAAGACGTGATTTTGTCCTTTCCTATCGCGTCGAAGGAGTGTTTTTGCTTGTCAAATGTGCCGCCTGATGACTCTTCCTATAATCATAATCATTACTTCTAATATTTCTATCAATAATATATAGATGTACATTACACATATGAAATTTATAATATATGCAGTTGAAAGTTGACGTTTGGGGAAGATGATAGACGCACGATCCATCCAACGATCTTTTCTTGCTCACCAAAATATTCAGCCTTTTCTTTAGTAAGCAACAATTCCGACAAACCTACATGCGTATTACGTCATCAGTAGGAACGAAGAATCCAAAATCTCTATTGTTCGAATTGAACACGCCGGACTCACGTAATGCAAATGGGTGGCTCAGGTGTATTTCGTCGAGCACATCGCGCATTACGTAAAGAGAAAGGTTACAGTCAGTCAAATGAGGAGAAATTCCGTCCGCAGTTCGGAAAAGCGCGGCTCGTTGTTTATTGTGTGTATGCCGTATATTTTATTTCACGGGGTCGTCCGAGTAACTCGTCGATAATATTTAACCCCTTAGCTGTTAATGACGGAGATATCCACGGAATGAAAAGTGGATGGAAACTATCGGCTTGGAAAAATCCTCAATAAACATTTTTATGAGAATCGAACGAGTTTTTGGATATTCGATTCGTGATATTGAATTGACCAGTTAGAATTTTGAAATTTTGACTTAAAATTCAGATTTAACGGCTGCAGAAAGTATTTTGTTTATAATTTAATTAACTTCATCGTCAAGATTATTTTGAATACACACAAGCATTTTTATCGTCCAACAGCTGAGGGATTAATCCGCCATCGAGAGCCATTACCTCTCCATACCGTCTCCGCAGGGAGGAGAGGCAGCAGGGGCTTCGATGAGAAGGCGCGTTGTCCTTTAAGAACGAAGTACGAAGCTGTAACATTTATAATGTCAAGCGTCGCGATGTAACGGGACGCCATAATGGAACGGGTTGACTGATTGTCTGACATTTGATTCGCCGAAGTGAAATCCGGGATGTACGCTCGAAGGTGCGATTTCGCGAGTTCATCGCGTTCTCGCTACGTATTCCGGAGCATCGCGGCCTGAGGAGGATTCTCGATGTCTGAGGCTCTCGCGTCAGAGAAAGTCACGTCCGTCGTGCAACTCGCGAATAGAATACGTATTAATGATTCAACTCGCGCACTCGGTTCCGCCGCAGATATGACTCTCGCGTCATGTAAAATGCGTTCAATTGCCTCGAGTGCGAGCGGTTGACGGGCCGCTCATCGTCGCTCGGCATCGGTCAACATGGAAGATGCCTCCGCGATCGCTCGCATTGCTCCGCAGTGATTACGCTTGAACATAATCGGAGCTTTCTAAAGCCGACGGTATATGGCTCGATTGTTTTATTGATCACTCACATCGTACATATGTTTCTTACGTGCTGTCGAAGTTACAGATATACAGATTCGGCGTAGAATCTCCGAATAACTTTCGAACGAGATTCAAGCATAAACCTGACTTGAGAAGCTCGCCGAAGCCTGTGCAAGTCGGAACACACAAGAGTATTTTCGCGTAAACACCATTGATATGTAACACAGCGCATAATTACGACTACGTATTACGGTGTCTGCTGGATAAAACGTTACCTAAAACCCGGCGACATCGCAGAGTGAAAGGGGATCGAAATTCCCGAATGGAAAATATAATGTATAAATAAAGTCTCATTACATGGGTTACTCAATCGCGGAATTGCGTGCGTGCGCGCGCACGCGCGCGTGTGTGTGTGTGTGTGCGTGTGCGTATGCGTGTGCTTATCCGCGCACTCGTACAATCAAATTCCATCTCCTGCGCGTACATAATCGATAATTATATAAAATCGGACCGGTTCGCGAGCGCGTGCTGAGTTTATCTAACGTCAGCCTGGGAATTAACGCAGCCGCGATATCGTCGTTTCGCGAACAAGTGATCCGCAACGACGTGGCGCGCCGCGGATTTTCCGAATACGTTTACGTAAAAGGAGAAAGGGGTAGCAATTTGCAGCGGGTGGAGCGGGTGGGTGATCGCTCTCGCGCAAAGACTGTGCGCGCGCGTGCGGTGTTTACGTAAGCGCGAGCGCGCGTATCGTGCGTTTATTGTTCTTACGAGTAAAGAGATAAGCGTTGCACACGTAGCCGCGCTTGAGACCCTTCGCTTGGGCGCCTTCGCGCTCTCCCGCTCTCAGTTCTTGCGCTTGTAGTAATCCTCGCTGAAACATTCGAGTGGATTACGTCATGTACAAAAGGTCTCTCACAGAAATCATTCGGTGTCCTTGTTGGGAAGCGATACGAGAGCGGAGAAATTACGAGTCGAGTGGTCGAGTGTGTGCGAGAGTTGCGGATTCGAAATCATCGCGCGGCTCGCGAGTCAATCGCTCTCGCCTCGTATTCGACGCTGCCGTAATTTCTAGCCGAAGGATCAAGAAGAGTCAAATTAAGAAATAAGTCACTTACCATCCTTGCACGTACTCCGGCTCGGTGCACCTGAAACTCTCCTCGTTGTAAACAGTGCCGCTCTCGCATTGGCCCTTCTGCGGCACCACGCCGTTCTTGCAGATGTAGAACTTGGCGCAGTCCTCGGGGTGAGGGTAGGTCGGGTGCGGCAGGACCCTGCCGGACGGGCCGGCGACGTCGCCGTCGGGGCAGACGAAGCCGTCGTCGAGGACGTCGCGTTTCACGTTCTCGCAAAGGCGGCTAGCGTCGGCTGGCCAGACGCAACTCGACATCTTCGGCTCGTAAATCAGTCCGGGCGGGCACGGCACCATCTGCGCCACCCCGTCGATGCAATTGACGAAGCGGTCGCACGCGGTCGGGTCCTCGTGCGTGAAGTAGCCGTTCGCGCGGGGACACCCTTTGCTGCTGTGTGGCTCCTCTGCAATCGTCGGTCGTTTAATTATTATTATTATCCGCGTCGTTTAGTAAGTGAAAGAGAGAGAGAGAGAGAGAGAGAGAGAGAGAGAGAGAGAGAGAGAGAGAATCGTGAATAGAGTATCATACTGTATATTACACGTGGCGGTGTGTAATATACGGCGCTGTGCATACGATATTTTGTAAAGATAGAACGCAGAGGAAATTCGAAGAGCGTCCGAAATCCGAAAAAGAATTGTCCATCGATCGAGGAAACCGGTTTACTCCGAATTTTATTTTAGCGACACTGCCTAACCGGCTACTCTTCTTCTGGTATCGGCCGAATCGCGAGAATGCACACATAGACGAGAGGAATGTTTGAACTTAAATATTGAACATATGTACTTCCTCAACACATTCCCCGTTCGGGGAAACTGCTTCTGTCTGCAGTTCGGAAAATTGCTGTCCCTGAAATCTCCGAATTCGTGCTCGTCATTGATTTTTTTCCGAGCGAGAAGCTAATAGATAGACAATTAATAATTTCGAGAGAAATCTCGTTTCTTTCTCAACTCCAGACGAGAAGAATGGCGTAACGTTAATTTAATTTCATCGTGAGGGTTAGTGATTTGTGGCAGCACGATTCTCCAGCGATTCCCCGGCGCAAAAGGATGCAAACGACGACACGCGTCCATCGCGCATCGTGGATCCAACTTACGTAGTAGGGTACGGTCGCCGCAGGGCACGTTCGCCGGTATGTCGCAGAGCTCCTTCTTGGGGTTGTCGTCCCTGAAGACGAGGCCGTCCTTGCAGAGCCTTTCCTCAGCCTGACCGTCCGCACAGACGTAGTAGAGGTCGCATTGCTCCGAATCGGGGAAGAAACCCTTGAGTTCCGGACATCGGAACTGCGCCCCACTCAAGGTCGCCATAATGACCAGCAGCGGAAGACCGCAAAGAACCACGTGACTCGTCGGTCTCGACATCTCGAAGACGGTTTCGATGGGACAGTCTTACAGTTCCTAGCGGAGCTCTCGTCTCGAAGAGACGTTCTCTTCTCCTCCTTCCTCTTCTTTTTCTTCTTCTTCCCTGCTTCTTCTTCGTTTTCTCCGCCCTCCTCTTCGGCTTCGTCGGCAGCAGCGCGTCGCGACGCTGGTAAAACGTGACTGCGGGTCCTGAATCGCTCGGCGGGCTTGCCACCACCTTGCGTGAGGTCCTTGCTGGCATGCATTTCCAGACCCTCCCTCCTCCCGACTCTTCAACTTCGCCCCCCTTTCGCCGAAAGTTCTCTCTCTCTCTCTCTCTCTCTCTCTCTCTCTCTCTCTCTCTCTCTCTCTCTCTCTCTGTCGCCCTTCCTCTGTCTTATCTGCTCGCGGTGCGCGAGGCTCGCCCTCTTTTCTCTCGGTGCGAGCACATTCTAATGGGTGCAGGTTTTATTGTATCGTGCTATTATCGGTCATGGAGATAGATAGATTCCAGAGACTTCCGGGTGGCGACCGGCGTACCAGCGACTCGCCGCACGCGTTCGCGCTTGCAACTTGCAACTTGTTGCATTTATCCGCGGTCGGGCCGAGTCTGGAAATTGAATCGAGATATTTTCGAAAGCGGAACGCGAGACCGGCGTGTTTGCCTAAGTTATAATAAAGCGATTATGTGCTACGCTGGTTAATTTTCTTCAACCGCTACTCTCCCCAGCTCTGGCAGATTGAAAGATGTGGTCCCGAAATTACATTCAGAAACAATTACCTGCTTGCTTAAGTTAATGGAACGGTGACGTGGCGAATAAAAGCTATTCGATTGTTCGAGACTACCTTGGACGACGTCGCGAACGCTGTGGAATTTAATCTTTCGCCGGGATTTGATCTCCAAAAAAATCTTCGGCAAGTGACATTTGGATTCTTGAACGGGAAAGTTAAATCGGACGAATATCGCGCGCAATAATTCAGCCGATTAACGTGCGACTGCGGTATCTTGTCGGAGAAATATATATAATTTATTTCTTATTTATTTTTTTGATCCGAAAGGATTTGGGTTTCCCATCTTGTTCTTTTTGCTATTCTCTGCAAAGAATTATTCTTTGTGGCGCGAACATTTTTCATAAGCCATCATTGACCAATATTTGAGAAGGCGAAGCGAGAGAGAGAGAGAGAGAGAGAGAGAGAGAGAGAGAGAGAGAGAGAGAGAGAGAGAGAGAGAGAGAGAGAGAGAGAGAAGCATCTCTCGCTCGCTGTTAATCGATTTAACGCGAGAGAAGAGGAGGGGGAGAGCGAGCAAATCGAAAAACAAGAAGCAAGAGAACAGTTCGGGAGAAAGTAATAGTTGACTGATCTGGAGATTCAAGGCCTTTACGCGTTCTTCGCATTCCGTTTCAAGAATTTATTGACGCCAGAATTTGTCCTTTCAATCAACATTTTCTTAAACTTTAAGATAAATTTTAGAAACCGTAAAATTTATCAAGCATTTATCAATACACGAATTAATTTTTACGAAGTAACATTACTGGTTAATTAATTTCATTTTGGAGTAATCTTCAAAATTTTATTTTCCTCCTGAAAGTTAAACGAACTATCGATAAGAAATCGATAAGAAAAATACATTTCACACTTTAAGAAATTTTTTACTAAAATGAATTCTATTAGTTACATCCACCTAAATTATTTATTGATTTAATGAATATTTTTACATTTTTATGAAGTAATAGTACGATCCATATAGTTAATAATTTTTATTTCTTATTAATCAGTCGTCGCAATTTTAAACTTATATCGGGAAATCGAAGAGAGGGGAGGTTGTGGAGCGATGGAGATGATTGGGGGAGGAGAGAAGATTAAATTAGCAGACGTGTAAAGTAAAAATAACTCTTATTCCAAGCACTCAAATAGCTAAACACACACAGGTGGGTTAACACGCTGAGCCGAGGTGACACATGATTAGAATGAACGCGGGCGTCCCGATGCGGGACAGATAAGCGTCGACAATTCCTTTACGGCTTCTTGTCGTCGTCCTTGTACCAATCCTCGCTGCAAGGCAAACGACAATTACTAACTTCCTCGAGAATCATAAAATTTTTAAGTATGATATAATGTGAATGATAATATCGACATGATTCAAGATATGTGCAGTTACTGTTGAAACAGGTAGTCAAATACGAGCGATAGTAACTTGAACGATTTTTCAGTTCAGAGAGAAGTTATAAGCGTGTGCGAAGAGTCTCGTTAATCGATCAATTGTGACCCAAAGCGATCACTTTTGGCCGTTGTACTACGTTGGATATTGATACGATTCGTCGATCGATACGATAGCAATATAATAATTAATATAGTAAGTAGGAGGACGATTCATCGTACCATCCGGGGACGTTCTCAGGTGCGTCGCACCTCTGCTGTTCCTCGTTGTAGACGGTGCCGTCGCTGCATCCTTGCTCGCGCGGCGTTACGCCGTTCAGACACACATAGAACTTCTGGCAGTCTTCAGGGTGCGAGAACTTGGGGTGGTCGATCAGCATGCCTCTGCTGTCGACTTGGCCCTCGTTCGGGCATTCGAAACCGTCCTTCAACTTCTTGCCCACGACTCCACAGCCCTGTCAAGCAATTTACGCGATAGAGCATTTCTCGTAAATTAGAGTCCAAGTTTCCAGCTCGCATCCTATACGATTGCGCTGATTTGCGTTTCATTACTGAAAAGACTACAGTTGACTTGACTGATTCGTCTACTTGAATTTCGTGGAGAATTGTATCTACCTTTATACACCTGTATCTACTAAACAAGGACCATGTAATTTTCTCTGAATTGTCTCTGAGCACTCCTTGAGCTTACCGGACTTACCGGACTTTTAATTTTTCGCTCCGATTTAAAAAATTTCCCTAATTGTAGAGAGAAAGATGTATATAAATTTTAGATTAGTCCGAGAATCTGCAACTATAATTGGAGAAAGGCAACTCCGTTGCCTGCGGAGTGTACTTAGAGGGGACGTACTTTCTCCTGACTATAAATTTAACGGAGAAGCGTGCGACTTCTGCAGCAACGTCCAACGTTCTTACTGAATTTCTTTACCGGTTATCACCGAAATCGATCTGATGTTGAGTCAGACACGAGGAGAATATCAGCCGCATCGGTCAATGCGGGGAGAGAGATTACGGTTTTCAAAATTGAAATATGATCTACTTTTCGGAATTTTGTACAACGCCGATTAAAACTCGACAGATGCTGACTATATTTAGTAAACACGATGGACCAAAGACCGAACGAAGAAATATCGCGGTTTCCTCGCGATCATTTTACCTCGCGACCCGCGCTATCAGGCCACACGCATGTTCCGCTGTACTCGTCGAAGTGCAGACCGGTGGTGCAGGTGATTTCGATCGCCTCGCCGTCGATGCAGTTGTAGAAGATGTTGCACACGGACGGATCAGGGTGCGCGAAGAAACCGTTTCGTCTCGGACACTTCTTCGTCGGCTGTGGCGGTTCTGTCAACGGTACAAGCAGGTTGTAATCGATCGTGCAATTTTATACCGATAGATACCCTCTGATATCCGCACCGGGCATTCTTATCGTTCAAGAAATATTTCCCCGCGGAATAATACATTACGCTCGATACCGGCATCGGTATATCAGTATCTCTTACGTAATTCGAGACGATCGCCGCAGTCGACGTTGAAAACGTGGTCGCACTTGTTGACCTTGCGATTCAACGGATCGAACACGAGACCATCCGGACATAGCTTTTCTGACGCGATGCCGTCGATGCACTCGTGATACTTGTCGCATTGCTTATTGTCCTCGTATTGGCCGTCCTTGTTGGGACAGTTGAACGCGGCGTCTGCAATATTATAGAAAAATGAGCATTCTAAATGTATATGGAGGATATCTTCCCTGTAAGATTTAAAGAGCAAGATTTGCAATTGGCTGTCGTATATTTCCCACTTTGCGAATCTCGCAAGAAAGAAGCTTGAAAAATCGATTAAATATCGATTATCGTGATAACTGTGAGATGTTTGGAAATTTTGTTGTAAGTAAATTACATCGTGCTACATCGTCACTTACACACATCACAAACAACGAAGATACTGCGTGTACGTAAAAAATTTGTCCACTTTTACCGGACGGTGGACATGTGCGTGTTTGAGAACACGATCGTTCGGCCGGGAAATCGCAGGCGGAAATCGATCTGATCTGACGTTTCCGACAACGAGGTGACCGAACCTGTTCGACCTGTCCTATTCGTCGAATTCTTTCCGATCGGCATTATTTCGTCGTCGTCTTATGTAATTTTGTCTCGGCCGCATACTCGACCACACTTATGCAACCGGCCGAGCGAGAGAACTGACATTTACGCTTTAGAAAGTTCGTACTGTCTCCATCAAGAACTACCTGCGAACTTAACGCACATTTCTGCAAGATTTGCGTGTGTCGTTTAATCGATAAAAAAATAAAAGACCTTTGGAATCGTGTCACGCGAACGTTTGATCAGTTGCATCTGGAAACGAATTGACAGGTTTAGAATTCCGGAGAGAGTACGTCCTGTTCGAGGAAACGTCTCTCGTTAATTTCGCGACGAAATCATATGGGATATTTTACGGAGTGGAAGACAAGAATCGCGAATCACGTCCTTCTAAAAAATTGAAATTTGCGTATTTGAAAGTGTATATATTTATATTTATATTTTTTATTTATTTATAACAAAAAATATGTAACTGTAGTCTATAAAAGTTAAGTAGAGAATATACGGACGATGATTGAAATCATACTTAACGACCGATAATTCTCAACGTTAATTCCAGTCAGCGCGCAACCAATTTTTTCATTAACGATACGGGAATTATGTAACTTTCTAACTTTTATAATTTTGTGAAGCTTCTGCATCGAATTTTATCGCCGTATTTCAACAACCTTCAACAATCATTACTCACGTGTCAGCGCGATCACGGCCAGCAAGGTGACGACTCCTGGCGTAATCATGTTTCCGGTTCGCTTGCTCCTCTACCGGGTCGTCTACACGGGATGATCTTGGGTCACACTGGGATGAAGTTTCACTGATAGGCGAGACGGGAGAATTGGGCTATCTAATTTTTGGTGCCTCTTTGGAATGGCGTCGCCTTCGCGAAACTGCAGCTCTTCGGCTACTCGCCGGCTGGGTATACCCCGTGGATCCCCACTATGCTACGCAAATCCCACTTTCGCCGTTACTTTTCATCACGACGGACACCCACCGAGGATGAAGATCGAGTAACTGAGAGTGAGAGTGAGAGAGAGAGAGAGAGAGAGAGAGAGAGAGAGAGAGAGAGAGAGAGAGAGAGAGAGAGAGAGAGAGAGAGAGAGGTCCACACATTTACTCCTCTCTCTTTCTCTTTCTGTCATGGTACTCTCACCGTGACGTCCTTCGTTGCGTTTTTCTTCCTGGAGAAAAATGCAAATCGTGATACGATGACGGGTAAATGCCCGGAGATGGCATTAAGATGGACGAAAGAAACAATTTCGCCACTATTTCAATTAGACAATCGCGTTCCGCTCGTCTCTTGAATTTATCTCTCGAGAAACAAACGCGAGTGAATGAGAAAGAAAATTTGTATTGTCTTAATCTTAATGACAATTTTCTCGATCGATAGAAATAGAAGCTTCCTAGATTCGTGTGTTATATATACTTTGTGTATTGTATGTGTGTAGATGCGTGTGTATTATATACACACTTGCCTTGAAGGACGAGAACAAATTCTAAGAAAGTGTCAATATCCTGATATTGTAGTAATTGTTTACTTTCCACTCCTATTTAAATGGTCAAACTTCAAACGAAGAATAACTACATTACGCGTCGCTAGCTGCGGTTTATCAGGAAACGGCGGTAGCTTTTTGTTAGGCTTTCTTCGTTTAACGTGCCGCTTAACATTCACCTTCGCTCTCGCTTCAATTGTTTTCAAACAGTAGACTCTTGCGACCTTACCAAACTTAAAAGCATGTCATGTTCACAATCGTTGTGAATAAAAATCTGATAAAATATCGTGATCTGATGAAGTCCCCCCCCCCCCCCCGAAAGAATTTAATCTCTTAATCAATGTATGGTTCGCGTAATTTCTTTGCAGTCTTTCTCACATCTCATTTTCTCGTTATTATAAAAAAACTATCAAACATGAAATAACATTAATATTATTTAATTCAAATTGTTAATAAACAACAAAAAATAACATTAATCTTTTCTCTCAGTGAGCTCACGTGAACTTAGAGTAGAATTTAATGATTCATCGAATTGATGATAGTAATTGGATATATTAACCATGGCTCATGAGGGTTATTGATCTCTCGCGGATGAGGTACGTATCGCATCGTTGCGATGTGGTTTGCCGTCAAATCAATGGCAAGCTTTTTCATTGCGATGCACAACGATGTTCTTCCTGCACTGTCTCGTTCCTACTACAACTGTCTTCCGACGTTTTTCCACGGGAAAGTAAGACTTTTAATGGTTTTAACGGACACAGCGGCGTCTATCCGATTGAACCATTACCGCGGAAGTGGATCTCTTAAAATTCAGTTTTGCACTAATTATTCCGCGAGATACTTTTAAACGGAAAATCAAGTTTTTTGGACAGGACTTTACTTTGTATTTATTATTATATACTTGCGAAGTTTTAGTTTGCACGGGTTTCAACGAGACAATGCTTTCTTTGTGTTACTCGATGCTACGCTTACGTAAAATATTCTCCTTACACTCTTGGCACTTACGAAAGCATTACGTTAGAGACTATTGGATTTCGGAAACGTTTAATGCATAAAATACGTAGAACGTTGGCCGATATCGCACTTTCACTGCTCGCAAGAATTTAAAATGCGATCTACATTCATCACGGAAACGTTCCGCGTTTCCTCTCTAATGTCACCGTAATCTACGTAATAAGATGATTAATGCAATCGATCTTTCAATTCTACAAATTACTATTTGTAGAAAAATAAAGGAAACTTCAAACTTGATTAAATGAAAAATTATATATAGGAAAGAGAAAAGACACATATAAAATGCGAATTACAAAAGGATTGGTATATTACTCGTCGAATATTGTCCTTACGTCAAGATAACGATGAATTTTCTTATAAGGCTCTTCGAATAATCCTTTTTTGCTAAAGACTTACGATTTATCTTTTCCAAATTATTCAAAGCAGAAGTAATTTCTCGCTTTGTTTAAATTAATTGAAATTGAAGAATTATATCACAATTTTCTTCTTTTAACCAATTATTATCAAAGATAGGATTTATGTGCAAATGCAGTTTGAAGAGCCTGTTTGTAGTAAAGATAAATTTATTGTACAATGGAGCGATTTAAAAATAGAGAGAGAGAGAGAGAGAGAGAGAGAGAGAGAGAGCGTGTTTTAAAAACCTACAAAGCTAATCTAATTTAATCTAAGAACTCGTCCCTACGTCGGTCTGCTGCCTTTTCTTCTGCTGGATCCACCTGTAGGTTTGGGCCTTGGCGGTGGGTTCTCCAACGCGTCAAGTTCCTCGTCAGTTAGTTGACCCTTGTACCAGTCTTTGCTGTAATTAAATTATTCGCTTTAGATATATTTTCTGCTGAAACAAACTGATTCGAGAGATACAGATATTTTCAAATTAGATTTTTGTTATTCTTGAAATTTTCGAATTTTTGCCGAAGAAATTGATACAAAACAAAAGTGGGTAATGTGAAATTACGATTTTCAGATAGCGTAAACTTTTTGCGAAGCTTAATTTACTTCTTATTTCTACATTAGAATTCTCTGTTATTAGAATCGTCTGGTTTTGTTAACAATAACAAAATCTTCGATAATCTTCGAATTATCTTTCAAACGATAAATGAGAATTCGTAAGAGTTTGAGTCAATAAGTCACGAGCGTTAAAGAAAAAGCTCGTTTTCTCTCGCAAGTAGTCGGACTGTGCGACAATGTGCATACCATTCGGGTATTTTCCTGGCCCAGTCGCACTTGCCGGTGCGCTCGTCGAAAGCTTGGCCGAGCTTGCATCCACTTCGTCTGGGTATCTCGCCATTGACGCACACGTAGAAATATTGACAGTCTTCACTGTCAGGATAGCGTGGGTGCGTGGCCGCTACGGAATCGTCGACCTTAGGACACGTAAAGTTGAAAAGCTCGCGGGAACCGCAACCCTTCTTCTGCGCCTCGTCCGGCCAGTTGCAGATGCCGGTCTTCTCGGAGAAGACCAAGCCATCCGGGCATGTGATCATATTGAACTTGCCCTCCACACAGTAATAGAAAGTGTTGCAGTTTCTCGTGTCTTCGTGAGCAAAGTAGCCGTGCATGCGAGGACAATGTGGCGATGGTTGAGGTTTCTCTGTGCAAGGAATCGATTCGTTAGAGACAATTGGCCGGCCCCATTACATTATATATATATATACATATAATAACAACGGAATTTTATTCCTTTCATATTTGATACAACTGCAGAAAAATTTTGTCCCCTCTTTCTCTTTCAATGCAAGTTCAATGCAGAAAAGAGATGAGACGGATAGTTCCTTCTCGAAATAAACGGCGAGTGAGATCGTGCCAACTATGAAATTGCACGCTTACGTAGCTTGGGCCTCTTCGTGCAATCGATACCGAACGGCAGATCGCATTTCTCGTGCTGAGGGCTGAAGTCGTTGAAAACTAGACCGTCCGGACACAGTTTCTCTGTGATTTTGCTGTCACGGCAGTCGTAATACTTGTCGCATTGCTCCGCGTCCGGGAAATAACCATTCGGCTCTGGACATTGATCTAGGAGCTCGTCGTCTTCGTATTCTTCCTCCGCAGCTGCTGGTTGTTTCGGTGTTGTTGCCGAAGCGGCCTTACGACGACTCTGTTCGGCAGCTTCTTGCTTCCTCGTCAGAGCGGTGACGGTCCCTGTGATAAAAATATTAATCCCATTAAAGGATAGTAATTGTTAACATGATAATATGATAGCATAATGAGATAATGAGATAAAGTCAAATATTGAAACGAACATAACATATATATAAATAACACTGAAAACTTTATTTTCTAAAAGTGAACATTTCCATAATTATCATACGATTGATTCGCTCATGAATTGCATCGTCTCAGTTAATAAATTATTAATTACACGTCTATTTATTAAGTACAGGTATAAACTTGTACGAAATTCCGATTCTTTTCATTCCTCTGATGAATTTCGCGCGCCAAGCTTTAATCGCACCTTGATGTCCTTCAGACAGTCGGATCAGCGAGTGTTTCGTATGGGGCTGGTTGTTGAAAGGAGGAGGGAAACAAAGAGAAATTAAGAATAAAAAGACAGAGGGAAAAACGAGAGAACGGTGAATGTTAAGGCGGAGGGTCGACGAGTCTTGCGGCGTACGAGTTTTCAAGGCGGCACGTCGTCTGCGTCCCTGAAGAAACGCTGGTCGACCTCGCGAGCGAGCGAGCGAAGAAAGCGAGAAAGTGGTCGGTCCCCCCCCCCCTCACCCGCATGTACACCCGGTTAGCCTGAACTTAAATGTCGTTTAATCGGTTCGGCCTGGTAGCTTTCGAGCGCGCGCGCTGCAGTAGATTCAGCCTCGGCCGACGTTTTTAACCAGTCAAGTAGTAGCAGGCAGTTTTGAACGGACGCGCGTCTGCCCTCGAAAACTTCTCTTCCCTAATGGTACATCTTTTAATCTTTTTTCCTGGACCCACATATGTTGTAAAAGATGTAAAAAGTAATATTATTTTAGCGGTACTCCTGAAAGAGGCTAAAAAGTTGGTACTCTTTTCGAGCTACGTTTCACTTGATACAGTTTGTTCCCCCCGATATGTATGAAAATTATCGAATTTCTAAATGACTAATATATGAGACTAATATTTGTATTTTAATATGTTTTATAAATTGACGTAAAACATTATTATTAGACATTGACTATTTGAGTTCGCTTTGCTTCGAAGTTTCTCAAAGGTAGGAACGGACGAGGCAGGTAATTTTTTATTAGTATGTAGAATGAGACGCCGCACATATGGTGTTTAGCGAGGAACATCTTCAATACCAAGATTTATTATTCAGTCAAATTACTTGAAACAAAGTAAATAGTTGGTGCATCACGCGGCTGTTTACTGTTTCTTCCATGATACTTGACTTTGATACAACATATCAGCGATAAAGAACATGGTGCAAAATCGTTGGAAAACTCGGTTCGCTCACCTCCGCAGTCTCGACACCGCACTTTGAGCACCGATAAATCAATGACGAGAGCTCACCGAGACAAATCAGGAGACAAAACACCTCCGTCTTCATCCTGACGAAGAACGGACGGTCCTGATTGAAGGAAAGAAGGAGAAAGAGACTCTCAGTGACGTCACTTGCCGATGATCCCCAGTCGTGGTAACGTGATAGAATTGATGACTAGAGACTACTGGACCCGGTCGAGCGATCGCCGGGGTCTTATATGCGGCCCCCACTTTATCAGCCATACGAGCTGATTACAACACTTGGTGACCACGTAGGGTCTAAGGAGAACCGTTGATCTACGCATGCGAACGTACAATAGCGTCCACCGGTGTGTTGATTTTCCGGTATATGCAGGTTATTTTTTATGTAGTCTGAAATTGCATGTGTAACGTTACGTTTAAAGTATATAGAATGCATTCGTACGTATGTGTCTGTGCGTGAGTGCGAGTACGTGGTGCACACACAAATTTTATATATATATATATATTTTTTTTTTTTTCTTTACATATTACTTTTGTTAACGGTGTTGGGGTGTTATAAATTATGAAAAATTTCGATGGAAAACTCGCGTGGAATTTTCAAAATTAAATCGCACTTAACAATTTGAACAACTTCGAACGAAACATTCACGAGATGCAAAGATACCGGCGGAGAACGTGACACGCGAGAGCCGTCGATTATTCCGCGAAAATTAACATTTCCCGGCAACCTTCTCGTAGCGATTTACCTGCGAGATATTTTTAGGACACTAAAGTTCACCGTGCTTCGTGGAAACGACGTGAAATTCCAGTTTCGCCCCTCGGTGCATTCTCAGTTTCTCCTTTCTTCCCGTATCTTTGCATTCCCATACTGTCGCACGGGAATTTGAAGGCGGATGATCGAGGTAATTTACTTATAGAAAGGTGAAGAACTGTTCTCTCTCAGCGTGATCACGAGTAGTCACGACTGTGGAAAATGGAGAGCCGCGAAAGGTCGTTATTTGCGAAACTATTTTCTCCGCGAGTAATACGCAGCTGCGTGATGTAGAGCAAACTCGGATAAAATGGCCATACGAAGAAGATGATCATGAAGGCTGTCATTTCAATAACAATTGCTAAACAGTGCATTTTTTGTAGCTATTCGCTAAAATAATTGATATTCACAGCTTAAGCGTGTACACTCTTCGAAATAATAACATTGCGAATATTATATATCATGGCCATCTTATCCGAGTTTACTTTATCCTTCATCCTTCGAGCGAACGTAAAAATCAACCTTGCTCTCCATCTCTCGTATTCGTTTGTCGAGGATGGCAATCCTTTCCCTGCGACATTTCTCCTTCAACGGTATCTCAATGATAACTCATAATCACATTATTTCAGTCTTCGGTCTTCTCGCGCGGTTATTCTCCTAACTTTCGTCTCATCTAGTACAAAGTCTCTCTGTCCCACCAGCCAGCCGGATTACGTCTGATCCACCATTTCCTGGACTCTTCGTAGATCAGAATAAGAATAGCGTACGGTACTCCGGGCAGCCACAATTCCGGCTTCAGAGGATATGTCTTCAGGACACGATCCATGTGAGGAGTATAAGACACCAGGCAAGCCACACCGATTTCAAATAATAAACCCGTGTTCAAGACCCAGTTGCTCATGCCTTGACGCAACAGCGAATTTCGGCGAGTTTTGCAGACCATCGCGTCCGCCCACTGAGCGATGACTATGCTGACAAAGAAGGCGGTGTGGCAGGTGTACTCGAGGATCTTGCGCTGCTCGTATGTCCACTCCTGACCGAAGCTATCTTTCAGATCATTTATCGCCGCGCTGTCCCACTCTGACCTGAGACCTAGCAATCGTGCCGGCAGGAAGCCGTGTTCCGCCATCACGATAAAGTACGCAAAGAAACCTGCGCAGGCCTCGATCACACCGATCTGACCATACGCCATAAAGATCAGCCGTCGGCTGACCAAATGATCTCTCTGTGGTATCCTGGGCTTCCTGCGAAAAATCGAAAGACATCGCAGACTTTTTGGATAACTTAACTGTTTGTACCAGCTCTCACGATCTTGCGCTTTTTCTTTTTTTTTTTAGTCTTATTGAATATTTGAAAGAGCTTTAGATTTTTCTTTCTTAATTTTGCATCTTTCTCTTTCAGTTACAAGTTAACCTTGTACATTTATTCCTCACGTTATTATCGCGTATACTTTGACTGTCACTCTGATTTAGGCTGAATTAATAATTGTTGGAAAATTCCTCAATGAATTCATTGTACTTGGAAAAGGGATAGTGAAGAGATATACAATGTTATATATATATATATATATATAAGGATTATCTGACATCTCATGTGTACTCTCGCTACCTTAACATAACGTCCGACTCGGGCTTCTCGTAAGCCAACGAGACGGCCGGCCACATGTCCGTTCCCAGGTCGATGCACAGAACGCAGATCACGCCGACCGGAAGAGGTATTCCCAGCGCGACGAACGCCAAAAAAGGCGCGATTTCCGGCACGTTACTCGCTAAGATGTATGCGATGCTCGACTTGAGATTATCGAAGATCCGCCGGCCTTCCTCGATGCCCGTCACTATCGACGCGAAATTGTCATCGAGCAATATCATATCTGCCACTTGCTTGCTCACGTCAGACCCTAAGAATCGCGAGTAATTAGATAATAATAACAACTATCGTTTGCTAGAGTCGAAGAACTCGAAGCCGCGCGCGCGCGCGCGGTTCTCCTCTAAAAACATTTCTTTAGGCCATCTGCTGACCTGTAACGCCCATGGCGATGCCAATGTCAGCTCTTTTCAAGGCCGGCGAGTCATTGACACCATCGCCGGTGACGGCGGTGATGAGGTGCAATCGTTGGCAGCTCTCGACGATTTGCAGCTTCTGCACCGGTGAGGTCCTAGCGAACACGACTTCTTGGTACCGCTTAATCAGCCTGTCCAACTGCTCAGGCGACAGATCCCGTAACTGGTTGCCCGTCACCACAATGTGGTGTCTCCCGATACCGTCGTTATGATCATCGTCGCTGATGATGCCGACATATTTGCCGATCGCTCTAGCGGTGTCCGGGTGGTCGCCAGTTACCATAATGATCTTGATGCCAGCGCAGCGGCATTTGTACACTGCGTCTGGCACTGTCGGTCGTGGCGGGTCCATCATGGCGATCAGGCCGACCTACCGACGAGAAAAATTGAACCGATCGAGCATCGAGCGGCGAAGAATCTCCGGATCTGAAGAAATCTGAAGAAAGGAGTCACGTTCGCGATTTGAAAAATATCCATGAAAAGTACCAGCCTCGAGTTTTCAAGAGGGAAATTCGGGGGATCTGCCTCGAAGCGGTAACCCACGGGGTAAATCGAGGTGGAGAGTTCGAGGTCGGCGAAGCCGAGGACGCGTTCTCCGTTGTTCGCCAGAATATGACAAGACTCGGTGTATGCAGCCTTTATCTCTTCGTTCAGCTCCTCGGTCCGGTTGCCGGACGCCACCACAGTGGAGCAACGCTCGAGAACTCGCTCGGGAGCACCCTTGAAGCACACGAGGTACCTGCCTTCAAACAGGTGCACGTTTGCTTGAAACTTATCCGTCGAGTTGAAGGGGATCTCGAGTGCCTAAAGATCCATTTCGGGGGGGCTGAAATTTCAGACTGAAATTTATACGACAGGATTTATCGCATTGAATCGCGAGAAAGGTCGAACACGTTCGGTCGTGTCCGAAATCGCGTCCTCTCCGGCAAGCGGCAAAGACTCGACTCGACTCGGCCCGGCCCGGCTGGTTTACCTTGACGTAGTCCTTTCTGAAAAAATCGGCTCCTCCCTTCACCAGGATCTCCATGCATCTCAGCAAAGCGCTGTCCGACGCGTCTCCCAATACCTCCCTTTTTCTCAACGGTAACGCGGGTTTGTCTTCTGGAACCGGCGCCCATTTGGCGCGATTGCACAGACTTGCCACTCTGGCCAGGTTCTCGAAGCCCCGACTGTTGCTGTACTTCCTCCATGTGTCCGAGGCCATGACTTCGCGCAACTGGCCCGCGTCGTACCATATGTGTCGCACCTGTAACTCGCGCGAGAAACTCTAGGCAGAAACGCTACGTCCGTAGCGAGGGCCGGCAAGTGAACGTTACCGAGGCTGGAGATGTCGAAATTGGAAATGGGAGAGACGCGGAAGGACATTACGTTGTTGTTGTCGATCTTCGCTCGTCGCAAAGCGGCGGAAGATCGCGCGATCTCGCGAGACGATCGTGAATTCGCTCGTTTGTTTAACGCGAATTCAAATATCCTCAAATTTCCGCGGATTCGTCGCGGCTAAAATACGAGAATAGGAGAAGTGCAAGACGCGTAGACTGCAAGATGAAAGATCGCTCGCGTACGGTCATCTTGTCATTCTGCGTGAGAGTGCCGGTTTTATCGCTGCAGATAACGGCGGTACATCCGAGCGTCTCAATGGCCTCGAGATTCTTCACCAGACAGTTCTTGCTGGCCATCCTCTTGGCGGTCAGGGTCAAGCTGACTGTCACCGTGGCGAAGATGCCCTCCGGCACGTTCGCCACGATGATACCGATGAGAAACATGACCGAGTCGATCCAGTTGTAATTCATCGCGATGGACATGACGAGGAAGAGAACGCCCAGGAAAATCGCCCAGCACGAGATCAGTTTCATGAAGCGACGGATCTCGCGGGAAAGTGGCGTGGGTCGTAACGAGAGTCTCGAAGTTAGCTTGGCTACTCTGCCCATCACCGTATCGTCGCCACGGGCCACCACGACGCCTTTCCCGGTGCCTGTTTCGGTGAAGGTCCTATCTAATTCGACGATAACGAAGAATCCCACTTACGATCTTACGACGCGCGTCGTGCGGTAAGATGGCCATAGGCTGGTAATTCTCCGATCCTCCGATCCGATATTTGCCAAACAGTGCGTTTTCTCAAAGATAATTGATGTTTATAGTGCAGTTTATGTGCATAAACTATTCGAAATAACAATATGATCATTATATCATGGCCATCTTACCGAGCCGAGTAAGACCCAATCAAACGTTCGAGGAGAGAGATTCTCTCTCTCTCTCTCTCTCTGTCATACTAAATTATGGATAAATGATATATTCCATCGCGGGATTTTCATTCTCTTTTAAAGTGGAATATTCTCGATGACTCACCTTCGATGATGTTCGTAGAGAAAAACACCATGTTCTTCGCCTCGATGACACTCCCAGTTTGCGGAATATTCGCCGTTCGTATTAGCGGTATCGATGATTCGCCCGTGAAGGACGCATTGTCCACCTTCAAGCCTTTGTTAAAGAGATTATGTCATTTTTTTAAGTGAAACGCGCTGTATGCGTTTCAACATCTTGCAATTTAGAAATACAAGGTATCTTGCGGATTTGTATTCTAAACTTCAAATTTGGATCATATATCAAATATCTATTCTCTTTTTCTTGAGTCATCCTTTTTTCTTTACAGGAGGATGGTCTTCCCCCCGTCAACTTTCTTTCGCTGGAGGATCGAGCGAAGCGAAAAATCGACGCGGTCCTCGATCGAGTTGTGAGAGAAAGGCTCGTATTCTCGAGGGGGGAAAACAAGAGGTACGAACGCGAGACGAGAGATGGTGGCATCGCACGCCTCACCTTGACATTCCAGGATCCTAATGTCAGCAGACACCCGGTCGCCGGTTTCCAGCAGGACGATGTCCCCGACGACCAATTCGGTCACCAGAAGCTCCTTTCTCTCGCCGTCCCTCAGGACCTTGGCTCGCTGCGGTAGCATCCGCTGGAAAGATTCCATGATGCGCGAGCTCTTGGAATCCTGATAATAGCTGAACGTGCCCGTGACCAGGATCAGGACGATTAGGACCAGCCCGAGCCAAAGACCGTCCTCGGATGCCTCGCCGTAAGTTTCTCGCTCCAGGAAGTAATTGCCGAAGCACAAAACAGCGCCTATCTAACGATTATGTTTGTTTTTATTCCCTTTTTCTCCTATTTCTTGCACAAGTTGCAAAATAGATATTGTTCTTTTTTTCTTTTATGGCACTCTTCGTGCCATAAGATAGATATATATATATATAGAAAGGATTCCATCTGTCGCGAATTGCTACCCATGTCAGCAAAGAGAACTCATTGTAGCAATGATGCAGGATTTTTAGAATTTCTAAAGTTTTCCTCGGCGGAGTCAGCGCGTTCGGCCCTTGTTCTCGCAGGCGATCTCTCGCGACGCTTGTCGATAGACCCTGCTCGAGATCCACCTGCAGATCCTGCAGTAGATCTACCGCGGGTTTAAGGTGCACATCCGTGTCAATATCTCGACGAAGAGCGTCTAGGTCGCGGTTGAGTCGTTGTGGTCTTCGAGAGAATCGCCGCATCTCTCAATCGACAGATGTGAAATCACGCGGTGTGGCAAGCTCTCTCGAGGTGTACCGGGAAGACGAAAAAATGTACCCGAAGACGAAGATGTAAAAATTAGTTGACCAAAATCAAAATACACATCTTAAAAGAATAAAACGTCACAAGACGGAACAAGCGTATGAAGTTGAGTCGCGCAGCAAGCGATAATCGAGATTCGTTTCTCGCTGTTCTTTTTCAAGATTGATTATAATTTTTCAAAATAGAGGGAATGGGAGACATACATTTTCCCCTCTCTCTCTCTTTCTCTTTCTCTTTCTCGTTGGATGTTTGGTTGCACCAAGATCCGCGCAATTAGATTACCGTGTCTAATTTTATTCGGTGCCGGGGAAGGTCGAATTCTTTTTCAAGCTTTCAACAACGGAGGACAAGTGCGCCATCTCTTCCTTTACAAGTTCGTCCGTGACGTCGCCACGCATCGTCCGACGGTAACGACGTCGTTTGCTTTATCGGCAGCGCGGCGCAGATGTGCCATCTACGCACTTAGGCGCCACTGTGCAAAGACCCGAGAGGCCGAGAAGACGCGAAAAGATTAGGCAACCGCGCGCGCGGCCAGCGTGTTCCGACGTTCCGCCATTACAGCGCTGTGTCGGCGTGCATACGGTGCGGCATAAGGAAGAGGGTGAATACCGCGACGTTTACCGACGCTCGGCGTCATCGTCGTCACCGAGCAAGCAAGCGAGTGAGCGAGCGAGCGGGCGAGCGAACCGAGCAACGTAACAAATCGTCCGCGAACGGTACGCGACTGGCGGAGTTGATCGCGCGTTAAAGTTTTTTCGCAGTTCGGCTTGATTGCGCGCGTCCGCGGGCGAAAGCGTAAAAGAAGAGTTAACGGTGCGAGCGGGGAGGTGAGGAGGAGGAGGAGGAGGAGGTGAGCGGAACGAAGCGGAGAGGAGAGGAGAGGAAGAGAGCTGTGCCACAGAGAGCAACACACGCGTACAGAACGCCGGCGGATATGGAGAATAGGCCGGCACCGCTGCGCTCGCGGCGGGTATGCCGATTCTGCTTGACGGAGTCGGAACCGCTCAACTACATCTACGAGCGCGACCACAGCAAACCCTTCCAAGTGCCACTCGCGTTGCAAATCATGTCGTGCGTCGCCATCGAGGTAAGTGAGTGAAGGCTCTCGCCGCTTGGCGACGCGATACCTTCGCCCCGCGCAAACTGTCGGGCATTGACTACCGCGAAGCGGTACCTTGTGCTATAGTATCGTTTCGCGCAATAAATATCGAGCTTTGATCAGGGGGAAGCGTTTGAGGGAGCGGTAGGAAGAACTCGCACAGACAATATTCCCCAGTTGGGGAGTGATTGCGTTTCAATAGATGTTTGTCGCGTCGATAACGTAGGCGTCGAGATTATCGAGCTGATCGCGACTAGCGTCGCGACGCGAACGTGTACGTGGAGAGGACGCAATGTTCTTGATATGAATTCCATTTCGTTTCTCCTTGAATAAACGCGCTTTAAATGAAAGTCGAATATTTGTCCGATTTGTTAAATATTGTAATGGATAAAATTTCTACACGTATTTTATTAATCTCTCTGACGAATTAGTTTAGCTCTTGTCGATTTTAAGCTATTTGATACAAACACCTTCCTCTATCCTTTCCTCTCTACTCTATCCTATTTTGTATTTCTTAGGAAATTGAATAAAATAATTATATATATGCAGTATATGCAGTTTGTAATAAAACATTGTGTATTATCGCAGTATGAAATATAACATACATGTTATTCATCGCAATCTCTTTATCATCGAATGTTTTGTGAATTAGATTTCTCTGAAAATAGTTTTGCTCTGATATCATTTACATTCACGATGAAGATCATCTTATTTATAGTCGCAATGAAAAAAATTTTGTCAAATATATATATATATATATATATATATAAAATCTGTTTCTCATCTAACTGGTACTTTAGAAGCGTACAGCAAGGGATTAATAATTACAAACTTAACAAGAGAGAAAATCTTCACCTAGATCCTAAGTTTCCAACAACAATTTCATAATTTCTGCAGAAGATCCTCTTCCTGGACTGTCAAGAGAAGTAAGGGTATCACTAATGTTCCGTCTCAACTTGTTTGTTGATCCTCAAGGTATACGCAGCTGATGGGATGCCACAAATGATTTGCAGCACATGTCGCTGGAACGTGGACCGCTCATACAAGTTTAAACTGCAATGCAAAAAGGCTGACGAGGCGTTAAGAGACTATCCATTGTCTGGGGTGCTACCTAGACCATTCCCACCTATTCCAAACGATCCACCGGAAGGAAGCCACAAGAGATCCGCTGAGAGCAGACAGCAAAACGAGGGTTCCAAGAAACCGCGCACTGATAATTCCGAAAGAGAAAGACGCGTAACTAGAGAGAGGGAACGAGAGAGGGAGCGCGAGCGGGAAAGAGAGAGAGAACGACAAGGCGAGAAGCAGAGGGAAAAGTCTTCGAGTGATTTCTATGAAGAAGAGCAGGACGGTGGCAGCGATGGCGAGCAACAGACCAAGAGCATCGAACGTATGAAGGACGATAATAATATAACCCTGGAACCAGGCGAGATCAGAGTACACGCGTGTGACCAATGCGAACGGACGTTCCCGCTGCGCCAAGCTCTTTCGTTGCACATTCAGACTGCACATCGCGACCGCAATTTCAAATGCACAGAATGCGAGCGCATGTTCTTCTCTAAGTACGATCTCAACAAGCACATGAGCACTCATTCGGACGAGAAGCCATTCTCGTGCCAGATCTGCCAGAAGCAGTTCTCCCGGCAAAATCTGCTGCAGCGTCACGAAAAAGTGCACCGGGAGGAAGCTCGTTACGGATGTCAACATTGCGATCGTGAATTCTTCACTACAGAGGATCTGGAGAAACATGAGGACGCGGTGCACAAGAAAGAGAAACCGTTCCAATGCAATATTTGCAACAAACGTTTCCAGTACAAGCAGGGCTTAGAACGTCACGAGACCTTGCACAACGAGGACAAAACGTTCGTATGCGACTATTGCAAGGAGGCGTTTCACACTAGCACCAAGCTGGCTCGTCATCTCACGAGTCACGCCGGTCATCGACCCTACATGTGCAAGCTCTGTCCCAGGACGTTCTTATTGTCACATCATCTGACGCGACATATGCGTACACACTCAGTGGAGAAGCGGCATGTATGCGAGGACTGCGGCAAAGCCTTCAAGCGTAAGGAGAGTCTCGAAGTGCATCAGCTGACTCATACGAAACGCACCGGGATGGGCCTCACGTGTGATGTTTGCCAAGAGTCTTGTCGCAACCGTGCCGACTATGTCACCCATATCAAGCAACACATTGAGGCAGGCGAGAAAATGGGACCAGACGGCCTGCAGCCGGATAACAAGCCCAAAGTGGAGGTGGACTCGGAAGACGAAGATGAAGAGGAAGATCAATACTCGGACGACGACTATGAGCCGCCCGCTTACATTATAAAGAAAATGCCGAAGTCGATGCCGCGACCGTCTGAGAGCGACGAGGAGGAGGTGGAAGAAGAGGAGCAGGACCGCAGCAAAGAGCAGGTAGTGTTTGTGCGCAGCAAGGACGGCAACATGGTGAAGAAGACGATCAAGACGCTGATGCCGATCCAACGTCGCGAGGTGCAGGAACAAAAATCCGTCGGCAAGCAGAGCTCCAACAGCGGCTCGTCCAGCGTCTCTCAGAGCTCTACGAAGCAGACCACCTCGTCGTCACAGAGCAAAGAAGACAGCCCCAAGAATGTTGTACGCATGGACGAGACTGAGGCGCAAGTGCAGAAGATCGTCGCGTCTGTGTTTAAAGAGCACAAGATACCGTTGAAGCACCAAAACGCTGGCGCGCAGGAACAGTCTAACAAGGAGGCCGCGGCGAGCTCACAGAGCGCCACCACATCGCAAGAAACTCGCAAGGCAGACGATAAGACCGACGTCCCGGCAGAGACATTAGGCTCGGTGACGGCGACCTCTACGCCGAAGACTAACACGGTGAAAGTCATCAAGAGGTTCGTACTGAGGAAACCGAGTGGAAATACCGAAGGAACGCCTGCGAACGCGAGTACGCAGGACGCCATCATGAGTAATCTCAGCAGCAGCGCTAGCACTCCCAGCAGCACCGGGACTAAAGTCAACAGACGCTTGATAGTACGCCGAATCATTCGCCACGGTGACACTACTCGCGAGGTCATTATGAATCCGGACGGCACCGCCGTCGATCCAGCTGAATTAGCAAAATTGCCAACCGGGAACGTGGTAAAGCGAGTGGTGGTGAAGGCCAAGGGTCAAAACTTGGTGCAGGCTTTGCTGCAGCGAGTGGAACATCATCAGAAGCCCGGCGAGGCTATCGTGGACGATGCGACGGCAACGAAGTTTGAACTGAAGACCAGCTCGTCGAACAGTAGTAGCGGCGGTACTGCTTCTACCGCGACCACATCTAAGAGCACGGTCGTCGGGTCGCAGAAAGCAGCGAGCCAACAACAGTCAGGCACGCAAGAAGATCAGGAGACCAAGGAGAAGCTCGAACAGTTGGAAAAGCGGGTGGAGCAGCAGAGGCTGAAAATTGAGGAATTGCAAGCGAGAAAACAGGAATACGAAGCGATCGATGAGATGCTACCAGAGCGGCACGATGAGTCCGAAGACGAGCAACAGTTGCCGCTGAAGAGGGTGTTCGTCAAACGGAAGCAAAGCATTTACGACGAGGAGCAAGAATATAACGACAATGATATTGAAATTACCGGCATCACCACCACCACCGCCACTATCGCCGCTACCACCACTACCACCTCGAATCCGAGCAAGAACAACAGTGAGCAAGCAGCCGCCAAGGAGGAGGTCTACAAGGTCTCCAGCGTGGAGGAAACGCCGGAGAATATTCAGAAGGAGATACAGAACCAGCAAAAAACGATAAAGACGCCCGATGTTGTTGTCAGTTCCATCAGCAGTGCAGTCACACCGACCCCGACGAAGAAAGGTCCAACCATCTCCAGCGAAAAAGTCTATACAAACAGACGCTTTCTGATCATGAAACCCGACCAGACGTCCGAGGTAGAGGAAATGAGCCGTGAGTTGTGCAGCATCTTGGAGACCACCGACAACGTGGTAAAGATGCAAGAAACGGTACTGAGCAACCTCTCGCAAATCTCTGGCACGGTGTCGTCGGACACGACGCTGAAGGCGAAACGGCGACAAGGCGACAAGCCTACGGATGCGACCGCGCAGGTCGCCGAGGAAGAAACGGAGGATTCCTGCGATATCTCAGAAACTGTCAAGGAAGAGACCGCGATGGAGGTGGAGGTGGAAGTCGCGAGCCAGGAGACTGACAAGTTGGATCCTTCCGAGAAAGTAGCAGAAGAGGAGGATACACAGGAGGAGGAGGAGGAGCCCGGCGCGTCTCCCCATTTGGTCCTCGACCAAGACCAAGATCTCTCCGAGACTGCTGACATTTTTGAAACATCGGACGACGTGCTGGACGTGCGGAAGTCGAGCACTCTCAACGAGTCTGTGATCGAGCTGTCGCAGACCAATGAGACCATCAGTCTCAACGACACAAACGACAGTCAGGATAGTCTAGAGGATAAGCTCTCACAAATGGAAGGTTAAATCGTCGTAAAGGCTCGTCCCCGGAAGAGATGCTGCTCCAAAGAAAAATCGTGACCGCTCCTCCTCCCCAAGACACAGACAGAAGGAGAGAGAGGTCGTAACGCGCGCGCGACGCATTGATTCTCTCAGTCTTTCACGAGCGTACGAAGCAACGGAATCAATTGGTTACCTGTATAAAAATGAGAAGGGTTTTCGAACGAATAAGAGAATACAATCGAGAGGTGTTAACGTGCTTGCAATAGAGGAAAGGAACCGCATGTTATATGAGCTCTCTCTTTTTTTTTTTTCGCACAGTTTTCGAGGATTCTCGCGTGAGATTGATCATTATCTTTGGTACTCGGAATGTCGCTTAATGTCGTGCATGATAATATACAATATCGATGTGACGATCATGTAATGACCGACGACTAAGACATACGGTTAGTATAAAAGCCTGTTCGGACTACAGCTCCGTCGCTAGTTACGATCAGGACTTTGTACTGCGATTAAGTAACTGCTTGAGTAATATTGATTACGCATTTTTTTCCAATGGAAGAGAATTTTATTTAGCATTTTGGAAAAACTATTCGGAATCAATCCATCTTGACTCTCGTGTAATCCGAGTTTGCTTGAACTACATATTATTATTATCTAATATGGAGATACTACATTATATATCGTTATTAAAACATATATTATTATTAAATAATTATATATTAGGGCCATACATATATTACACATATTCTGTGTATGCAGCACATGCCTCACACACACATATACATACACATACAACACACACACACACACACACACATCTATTGAGTTATTATTCATTTGAGTTAATCATATGATTATACGATTTTATGATGATTATAATATGATCATCGTACTACGATGTGCGAAACCATTAGAAATTATTCAAATACGATTTTATGAGACAAGGCAGTCGAGAACTACTATTTTTTATAATCAACTTTAGGTTCGTCTCTGACCATCTCGTAACTCTTTAACTTTTAACTTGGCCGAGCAACTGTTTTTTTCTAAAAAAAAAAAAAAAGAAGAAAAGAAAGAAAAAGAAAAGAAAAAATATTACTGACACTTTTACTTTGTAGAATTAACGTTGAATCGAGGGTTAATGACGACGGGAACTCATCGATTGTTAACTCTCTCTCTCAGACATACACACGTGGTCCAAATGCTTTCCTCGCCAGTATTAGAATTTCGTTTCGACAGAGCTCGACCGACATTCAGAATACTATTGCTAATTCCCAGTCGCGCGAGGATCTTGGCGATGGACGCAGATTGAATAACGCAGATTCGTATTGGTATCATTTTAACAGTAATCGAGCGAGACACGATCTCTTACGGGAAAGGATCTTTCCGTATTTCTCCGATGAATTTATATATTTTTCGTTCCTTACGATCAAGTCACTTCGATCGTTCCGGAGCTCGGCGATCGCGAATAAAAAGTAATATATCTTGTTATCTCATTCGAATTTTGTCAAAATTTTTCATGCATATTTTCAAAATTCTTCTCTCCGTGTGAAAGGAATGAAACGCACTGACAGTCCACTCGAATGAGTCTCCACTCGAATGATTTGTTTATCCTTTTTCCAAAAAATAACGATGATCGAGTCAGGATAAAATCGCGAAATTCGTAAATATTATGCTGATGATTAGCAAGCATGACGACGTAATTCTCGTATCTAACGTCATTAACACATTTAACATACGTTATTTGATGTCATTAATACGTCGTCGTGTTGTGCTAGGTGTAAGTATTGTGTGTGACTGTGGATGATGTTTATGTGTTCATCTTCGCTTTCCGAAGCGATGCAACTCGACTATGATTGTATGAAAAAAATTATCATATTATTACATATTAACGATACAATAAGAGAATTTACTCGATCGGCTTCATTTTTTTCGGACTGTAGATCAACGCGTTTGGATAAAAGTTTGATAAGAGGAGTTTCCTTCCTTTCCTTTTGGTTAGGTAAATATGATATACACTAGGTATTGATAATTGTAAACATTCTCTTCCTACAATTTGCTGTTTTTTTCGCTGTTGGTGCAACAAACCCTAATTCAACAAGTCGTACACTCAAAACATCGGGAACACAACAGACAATGAGATATATTAAATCTATAGAATTGTGCGTTTACAATAATTAATCTCCAGAATTATTTCATTAATTTACTTATGGATATGGTAAGGTAGATTATATTGCAGATATTTGAAGCTATATATGAAATATACCAAGTACGGTGTGTAAGCGTAGACTAGCAGCCTTTTAGCGGTGTCTTTTATTGTCTCTCGCCTTTCCTATCAGTCCTTTCTCGTAAAATAAATATTTGAATAAATAATAAGTAAAGTGATAATAACAGGAATATTTTAGTTTCTAAAGTTTCTTTCACGTATGATTACCACCCAAGCAGCGCAAAACATTGAGCCAATGTTAATTTGTGCTGTCCGGGTAAATATAGTTACATAAGGATAATTATATCCTATAGAGCATAATTTTCTTTTTTTAGAAAGAAGTTATTTGTAAATTACTCATCTAATTTAAGTAATTACGCACTCAAGTAACTCAAGGTTAATTTAAAGATAAAATTTGATGTAATTCATTAAGCGTAATTACTTTACGAAAGAGTGAGTGATAATAATCGGAAGAATTCGTATAAAAACTTAGACTTTATTTCATACAACACATCGTATGTGCATAACTTGCGCTTATGATAATATATATATATATGTATATATGTATTCTGCTGTTATATTATTACACAAATATGTTTTTATGCAGTACTACTTGTGCGCTACTTCCATTTATGGGAGAAATGCATATTGCTGCGAGCATTAATGAAATATGCAGATGGATTAAAGATTACGTGAAAGTTAGTCGCGTATTTTCGCAGCGTCTTTCCAATCGAATATTAATGAATAAATTCACAAATTATTTCTCGCGCATGCCTGTGTTTCTTAAAGGTACAGAGAGAAATAAATGAAATGAACACAAGGGAAGGACACGAAAGGATCCTATGTCGATTGAGTTAAACGCATCTGCGCGCACACGGCGGTAATGAATATTTAATTATATTTAAGTATTATCGCGTATCAAAACACGTAAAACTGCATGTGCAACATGATGTTTAGTGAAGCGAATTGTTATTGATCGCGGTGGGACTTTGGGCCCGAGTGTTCGATCGAGCGATCACGTAATTACAAAGGCGCATCGCGGCAGCTCCGTGCAGCTGCAGTATCGACTGCACGTGTCGGCCCACGTGGCACGAGATGTCGGCACCGTGTAGTATTACAATAGCGCAAAACGAATCTCTCTTTGGCTTTCTCTCTGTTTGTCGGTATCGCTCGTCCTCGATTTCGTCGTCGTCAACAATCGATACGGAGCGATCGACGGAGAGAGCATCTCGCAATTGGATTTTAAATAATCACCAATTTTTTGCGCGCAATGAAACAAGTGTCTTCGCGGGTGAGTGATCGGGCTGTTGACACGTCTGAACAATTCGTTAAACAGCGATAAAAATGGAAAACCGGCATCGTTACGGTTAGCACGTCTCATTAATAAAGAAGATTTTATTTCTATGCAGTTCCACGAACTTTTAGCTTTTGTCACAGAAGCGCCTGGAAGTGCTTTCTTTCCTCGTAATAAAAGCACCTCGAGTAACTCTCATCGCGTTATCGATAAGATATTTTGGCGAGCTGGCTGGTAGGTAGTTAAAATCGGCGTTTAGCGGGCGTCAAGCGGGATTGACGTTTTTCCTGCTGCTAAGATTCTGGAGCTGTAAAACAACGACGATTCGTTGGCTTATTTTCTTTTTCATTTTTTTTTATTTAGAGACGGTATATCTTTTTTGTACGGGCGAATCGCTAGATCGCACTCTTGTATGTCTCGGCACCTTCGTATCTTAAAGTCCGCCACGTCCGCTGTCAATGTACTCGAACCTCTGTGGGACAGAGACGATCGTCGACTTAGAATCGGAATTTTTCTATCCCGAAACAGAGAGAGAGAGAGAGAGAGAGAGAGAGAGAAAGAGAGAGAGGTTCGCTCCCTTGAAAGATGGGAATACTTCTGCATCATATTTCACCATTGTCATACATGACAAGTATGCATGCGTTCGTTTGTTAATTAAGTTGCTCTGCCCCATAGGGATTAAATTAAGTATACGTGCTTCTTCCGCAGCGACAGAGTTCCTTATGCCAATAAGATATGTACATTCGCGAAGCAGTGTGCTCGCTTAATTTCCTCGCGTAGATATATTAATATTGCGCGAGCCTCAGTAGAGCGGTTCGCAAGCGGATTAAGTATTTGTTAATCGTAGGAAGATGCCACAGACTTACATGGTAAATGCGTGTAAAAATTATATTTCCGCGTTATTCTCTTTCAGACACGAAAACGAACTTGGCTTGAAATCGCAAACGAACACGCTTGAATTAACCCTCATCCGAATAGAAGAATTTATGAGGTTGTTGTGTTTCTTTTCTTATTAAAGATCAAATGTAATGGAAAATGAATAATAGAATCGATTTCAAGTCTTCGGCGGAGAGGTAATTTTAGGCTCGTGTCCGAGAGTTTCCAAGAGTTCACATTCTTGTGCTGTAATATACCTCCTTCTCGTCGGTGGCGACGGAGGCGTAGGTCCTGGCGGGCACTTCCGGCTCCTTGGCGGGTCCGATCGCGTGCACGTAGAGCAGCGCGCCAGCGATGCCGCCCAAGATCGGGCCTACCCAGTAGAGCCAGTGGTCTTTGAAAGCGCCCATCACCACGGCGCTGCCCAATGAACGCGCCGGGTTCATTCCGGCGCCCGTTCGCGGCACCTAATTTTTACAGATGGCGATAATTGCGAGGAGAAGCGAAAGTAAAAGGAGAAAGGAGACATCCACGGGAAGATTTCCAAACGCGCTGACGATTGTCGATGTACTGCGATACTCACGCCGACAATGTGGCCGACGGTGACCGCGAGGCCGATTATAAGAGGCGCGACGCCCTTGCTGTCCGGCTTAGCGCCGTCGCACGCGCCGCAAACAACCAGCACCAGGATCAGGGCGAGGAAGAACTCCACGCCGAATCCTTGGACAGCGCTGACCCCGGGGGAGAGGCTCACAACCCCTAAGGCGTCCTCCATCCCGTCCGATGAGAGTGCCCTCAGAATTGCTGATCCCGCTATGGCACCCGCACATTGCGCCAAGACGTAGAGGATGCCTCTGATCACCGGCACCTGCACCGTCATTGATTTGATTGATTGATAACAGCGTCGATACTTGCGTTCCGGGAGGGAGGAGTATATGCGTGAGTTTCATTTGTGAAATAATGAAATCACGATTCTCGGCTTACACTCGCGTATGTACGCGAGCAAATTCTCGAAGCAATACGAACTTCTCGGCCAATTCCTCTTACAGAAGCAGCTAATTCTTGAATTCCGTACTAATACTCTTCTGCACTGTTTCAGGACTTGGACTGTACCTTCCCGACGACGAGGAGGCCGAATGTGACCGCTGGATTCACATGACCCCCAGATACGTGACCTATTCCTTGAATCGCTGCCATCACCGTCAAACCAAAGGCCAGACTGATGGCGACGACGTTTCCAGTCACTACAGCGCCGCAGCCGAAAAAGTTCAGCAGCAGAGTGCCGAAGAATTCTGCCAGGAGGGCGCGAGGAAGGCCGGCCTTCTTGTCGGTGAGTTCGTCAGCGCCCAAGGCGCTCTTTAGATTCACCATCTGCGAAGAGTTAGGTAAAGATAAGCGGAAAGCAACAAAAAGATACGAGGTAAATGGTAACTCTTGTTACGACCGACTGACAAAGTGACGAGGACTAGTAATATCTTATTATATAGATATCAAACAGAACGATTAAATGTGTGTGAGGGAGGGAGGGAGGGAGGGAGAGAGACGAAGAAAGGTATGAAGCTCATATCACACGCTAAGGTGTTTATCAGCAGCGAGATTATATACAGATCTTGCAATTGCGATATGCAATTGTGAACTACGAAAGCTTAGATTAGAGAGTGAAGATAACTCTTTCGTTTTCATCCGGTAGATTGAAGATTCGGAGAAGCAGGGGTCATGGTGGAGAGGATTGAATTTATTTCATGGAAATCCCGAGTTGATCCCGTATTTGCTTCCGTCGAATCGCAACGTTTCTCTTTTGCGAGATGCGACATCGCGAACGAGACGGCGTTTAGCGGTTCCGTCGATCCCGCGATATGTATCTAGATCGAGGACGCGCGTTTACGAGTCCGCGACCGCGACGAAAGCTTCAGCACACGCATAGCGCATCTGGCAGGTTGTATTACGTATGCAGATCGTCACATCCTCGTGCCGCGATCGACTCGAATTACCTAATCGCGCTAAAGCTCTCGCTGAGCTCGTCACCCACGCGCTTTAATTAAGATCGATGAAGATTTCCTTTTGCGACTCGAGCGCGTCGAGACGAGAAGCTCGTTAAGGTCCGTTTAATCAGTTTTGTTATTGTTCCATTAATTAGTTTGTTTTCGACGACTATTCCGTCGAATTCAGACGGTAAGTCGCTGTCAGACGTGTGCTGACCACTGATGCTTATCCATGTACAATAGGAAAATCATTCATCTTGTATTTTTTATTTTCCTCGTGTTGAGATTAACTTTTTACCTCTCTTTCTCTCCTTCTCTCCTTCCATTTATCACTCTTTATTCGACTTCGTCTGCGATCTTCTCCTCCTTCCGAAAATATCTTAAAGTAGGAAAAAATTTTACACATCAACCATTCTGTCTTCCAAAAAAGTCGTTCAGCTGGCTGATTATGCAATTATAAGCGTCATTACTAAACTCGTAAAGCGAGATGATCCGATCCTAAGATGATGTCACAGCCCGAGATTGTTCCTCCTTCGCGTCCTCCGCCGCGAGTCCGTCATAAAACTATTTGTCGCTTGCTCGCTTGCCACTGCCGATCTGCTAAATCGCGTTGCGAAATGGCAGAGAGAGAGAGAGAGAGAGAGAGAGAGAGAGAGAGAAAGAGAGAGGAACCGGGCTCGTTTCGTTGACGCCTTTATGCGACGCGTTTATTCGACTTTCTTGTTTTCTCAGCCGCGATTCTCGTGCAGGTCCGCAAAACAAGAGGAGATTTCAGGCGGCAGATTCGTGTTGGATTCAAATGTAGAACGAAATTTTTCCATCCCAATTCTTTTTCTATTTTTTTTTTTTTTTATACGACTTTCTCCTGACTATCTTCCTCGACGCGTTCGCCCGACGTAATTCGCTGAATTAATGAATTCCGCTTGGCCGGACAATTTTTCGCCGGGACGCGCAAAAGCGCGGAATGTTCGCACGTTAATTGAGCGGGACGCGGGCGGGAGCGGGAAAGTCGGGAAACGCTGTGAAACTCAATGAATCTTCATTTCCATCGTTTATTCGCTCGCCCATCATCTGCCCGATCCGCCGCGATCGCAAGCGTAACGCGCGTTCTTTCCGTGAACCTTTTTAATCTTGCCGCCATCGCGAAACCGCGTTGTTGTCTCGGCGAGCCGTTCGCGCTAATAGATCGGACAATTATTGAGCATTTGCGATTCTCTGTACGCGTTAAACGTAGCAAACGTAGCGACAACCAGGAATTACCAGCGAAGTTGCACTTCGTTTTCAAGGTATCGCTAATTTTCATCTCACGAATTTCGTCACGACACGCTCCGTGTGTTCGAGCTGAAAAATCCGCGAGAGAAAACGCGAGAGGACTTTGGATTTTATTCTTTTACGTGGCCAACGGCCACGCCGTCGATTACTGTTATCAACAACGAGCGCAACGCACTGCACACGCGCTGCAGATCGCCGCGAAAGCTGGAATTTCCAGCGATAGGCATGCCCGTTTTTACAATCACGATTTTTCCTACGTTACCACGTAAACGCTCCACTTCCCCTCCCTACGTTTCGCTACATTCGGCGCGGAGTGACAGAAAGGAAAGTACAAGGAAAATAAATATAATGGAAGAAACAAGAAAATACGAAGAAATAAGAACCCCGCAGTTATCAGCGTTTCAATTACGGCGATAAGCCTCCCCCTCTTCTCTTCCGCCCGCATCGTTCCCTTACCTTGCCTCACCTGCATTCTACCTGAGACTCGCGCGATCGCGTCCGACCGTTCCGCGAAAAGGCAGACTAGTCGATTCGGAAGCATAAATCAGCCGTTAGATCCTCGGCGACTTATCGCCGCTCGATCCGCCGTTAGAGAGAGAGATCGTTATCCCTATATGGCCCCAGAATTTTTCCACCGCTCTTTCTTTTTCCCTGTCCTCTTTCTCTGCACGCCGCGCGTACGCCTTCTTCTCAGTCCCTTTAAAGGACCGACGATCGGCCGCGTCGAACTGGCGATTCGCGCTCTTTCCACTTTGCGTGGAATAGCGCGGAGCGGCTTTTTCCCCTGCGATCGTCGAATGTTCAATTCGACTTCAGACTCGAGAAATTCGTCGCTCGGACTCCGATCGGTTCAAACTCGCGAACGATTATTTGACTTCTTTATTCGTTACACGTTTCACGGATTTACGTGGCATACTGGCATACTTCGACTCTTATGTTAAATTTGATCTTTTTTAAAGATCATGATTTTTTAAAGATCAAGATATGTTAAATTTGAGCCTTTTTTTGTTTGAGCGTTTTTGTATTATTTTTATAGTTAACTGTACGTCACTATACGTCTATTTCGTAGCGTGATGTCACCGTGAAGATATTTTCATTGGCTTTTGCGAGTTCCATCGATCGTCAACGTTCAGCAGCAATGTCTGCCACCGTTTCTTGACCGAGACGCAAGTTGCAGCTGTGAGCAACGCGAATGCATCCTCGTACTGCGCAATCCTGATATTAACGCGCCAATAGTGCGGCGCCAAAGATGACATTGGCATAATCACGCATAATACGAACGCTCCTCGCTTAAACGTAAACGCAATCGCTAATGTGAAACAAGCTAATGATCAAAATGTCAAAGCTCGTTTCATGTTAGTACCTGATCTTAAAACTTTGTATCTATTTTATTTTGCAAACATAATTTTCTTTTAACCCTCATCAAGATGGAATTATTTTATAGCACAAACGGACAGAATGGTTGAAATTAATAATCCTAAAATACTTAACTTCTTTTAATTCAGTTTCTTCATTTAGTAAAATAGTAACATAAATATATATATATATATATAGTATATATAAAAGAAAAAAAATATATATATATGATAGGCTATTTACTATTTCATTCATTGCATTTGATTTTTAATGAAAGAAAATTCGGAGGCTTTTCTGTCTGAATGAAAGTTAAAGGTTAAAGGTTATATACCATACCACTGTATACATTATTGTTGATCAATCAACAATATCAAGCTAATCAAATTTGAAGAACAATTGAATCGTCAAGAAGTAGAGAGAGAGAGAGAGAGAGAGAGAGAGAGAGAGAGAGAGAGAGAGAGAGAGAGAGAGAGAGAGTTAATCGTCACATCAAATTATATATCGCAGTCTTCGTTATCGCGTCATATAACTCGCTTTGCATTCACTCTAGTCATTAAAATATATCCATGACACATCAACACGAACGGATTTCAACTCACCCCGAAGCCTTGCAACTAGTTCTCGCACTAAGTACAGTCTCCTTCCGGTTTCCGGTCCTTTCGACAGACTTCTCGCGGAGTCCTCTGAGAGTCCCTCGACGATCGAAAATTCTTGAAGAGTTGCCTTGAATTAGTTTCCTCCAAGAGTCGTCGGAGGATCGCCGGAGAAACCTTCGAGAGCGAGAGAGTCTCTCTTGCGAGGGTGGCCCTTCGAAAGCTCGAGTCCTTTGGCTTGAGGTAGCTTCACGTGGAAGTCTAGATGGCTTCTTCAGAGCGACCGAGCGACAACTGTCGCGAGTTGAGCTTTCGAGCTGCTCGGGCCTCACGTAGGTATCCGCTCTGGTGCTCTACCGGCTGGCTAGCTGGCTGGCTAACTGACTGGTATCAGAGAGTAGGGATATCACGGTTAAGAGCGGTGAGTAGTACACGCGCGCAAACAACGATGAGAATACGCGTGACACAAACCGAAAGCGTCGTTTTATTAAGTAAAAAGTTCCCCCCGCGAAACAACGGCGTTGAGTTCCTATCCAGCTCACTATGCTGAGGAAATCCGGTTTGAGGTTTGCTCGCGATCTGTGGATGTGGAGTGAAGTGAAGCGAAGATGAAGTCACCTTCGCAGGAAAACACGCGCATCGAAAATCTCATGAGCGAGCGACTCGCGACGTTTTCGAGATCGCTTTAGGCGTTAGAGCCGCTCGATCTTACCGAAATACCGAAATATCGTCCCTCTCCGGCCCAGGCTCCGCTTTCCGATTCGCCTCTTGGTCTTCGTGTCGCAATCCTCTCTTTTTTTTTTTTTTTTTCTACAGTGGCCCGCTGTGAAACGCTATCGCTTTAGGAAGTTAGAAAGGAAGCGAGCGAAACTCGTTTGTGACGAGAGCGCGCATCGCCTGAAATATCCGGGAATCGTTCCGTACGGGCCGACCTCTGGTTAGGAAGAAAAGAGCCTCCGTCTTGTGGCCGTGTTGTAACGGTAGCGCGATACTCTCGTGCAGATAAAGCAATGGAAATCTGACCGCCGTTATACGCGCGGTAAAATCAACGCCGATAAAACTGCGAAACGATCGCGATACGTGACGTACTCCTCCCGTGTAACGAGCAGAGCTTCTCTCATCCTTCCTTCGGGATTCTTTCGATCGTGACTTCTTCCAAGACGTATAATCGGAAACGGCGATTTCTCAGTAGGAAAAGGAAAGTATGGTTCCAACGGTACTTCCTCGCGGCGCACGCGATGCATAACGAAGGGGGATCCTCTAACCGCGACGATGAGTTTCCTCGCGAGTCGTCCCGCGGCGCGCGTTAGTGCGATCCACTTCAGTTCGATTCGCCACGATTATTCTCTTCTTCGCTCGCGTCACTTGCTCAACCTAAAGTCGCTCTCCACTCTGTTCGACTCTCTGTTTGATTTTTCTCAGCTTTTATTTATACTATTGAGTCATTTGAATTTCCCTCCTTATCTCATTCTACTTTTAGATTTCATTCTCGCGATAATAGCTAAGCCTTCGTGACCCTCGCGCGGCGGTAAAGCATCATCTGCTATCCTAAATCCTCCGGGATCCACCGGCATGACCTCGCCGTGTCTTACGTAACCCGTTCCCCTTTTTGTCTCGTTAAACCAATCGCGCGAGCAAGTCGAGCGTCATTAAGACAATCGGCGTACAAACGAATCGACGACGAATCCAAAAGCGCGGGGGCGTGCTAGCCAGCCGAGGCGCGGGAAAGTGTGAAGCAGCCGTTCGATCAAAACTCGTAACCCGAAACGATTCATCCCGGCCAATCATCATTCTTTTATTGCACGACGACGACGACGACGACGATGATGATGATGATGATGGACTACGACGACGACGACGACGACGACGACGACGAATCTCAGGTCGCGCGCGCGCGCGCACACACTCGAAACGGGAAGGTGTGCGTTACACAATCATTGGCCCGCAGTTTGAGCGCGCACACAGACGAATAACCGTCATTAATACGACGAAATATATTAATTTTACGTCATCGGCGTAACGGTAACGGCAAGCCAACTGACGGTCGGCCAAGCGACGAGGCAGCCGCGGATTCAAGCGACAAAAGCGTTCCTCCGCCGCTCGCGTAATGTTTTGTCTCGAGTGGAACTATAATTATAGCATGCTTGAGCGAAAGAAAGAGAGAGAGAGAGAGAGAGAGATCATCGCAAGCAACATGACAACGCGCAAGTATGTTGCGGAGGAGTCGCATTATTGGCATCTTCTCGCCGCATCGAGCTGAATTCTCGACCGCGCTATCATTTGGCCGCGTCGTCGTGATGCTGAATCGAGCTTTAGTCGCGCGCGCGCGTTCTCGGTCGCAAACTCGGTACGCGTCCGCGTGCGTATTTGTTATGCATTATCAGTCATGCATGCACGCAGTCGTGCGTGCATCATCGTGCGGCAGGGGAAGCAACAAAATAAAGGGAGATCGATTCCGCAAAGGCACCGAGCGAATCGGCCGATTTGATTGCGGAAAAATCGATGTTTCCAATTCGCGCCTTGGCCTGCCGGAAGCATCAACGCGAGCCGCCGCGATCGGGAGGGAATTACAAACGGGTTCAGCGACACGAGAATCAGAGTGTGGATTAACCGAGCTCGGTTAATCCCGGCTGAGTCGAAAGCCGATGATTCATTGCGCGGTCTGCGCGAGAGCGAGTGGCATTTCGCGACGTAACGCGGAATCGTCGTCACCGCGGAGAGTCATTACGACTCTTCCCACGCGCGACTATCGACAGCGCGTCGTTCATCGTCGTCTCTCGTCCTTTTGTCTCGCGGCCGTCGTTTAAAAAAATGCCGAGGCACGTATCGACGTTTCAACGTGATCGGCGAGTTTCCACGAGCGACGTGAGCTCAGCGCTGGCGTGGCGAGCCGTGTCGGGGTCTCTCTGTGTAATTTTTCTTAGACTTTTTCAGAGACTCGTTTGGATGATCTCCCGATCGAGAGCTCGCGCGATCCATGAGCGCTGTTTCGTGTCAGATTCTGAGGGGAGACGGCCGGAGGAAAAGCAGGCATCCGCTTCAATGCGCGTATCAATCGTCCGTCTTATCTCCGAGGGGATAGGCTCTCGTGCTTGAAAGATCGTTTTGCGCGTTATTCCGATCACACTAACGCGAGAAGCTACAGTAAATTAATTCAAAAATAAACTTCCTGGACGTAAATCATTGTACTGCAAGTAAAGAGAGAGAGAGAGAGAGAGAGAGAGAGAGAGAGAGAGAGAGAGAGAGAGAGAGAGAGAGAGAGAGAGAGAGAGAGAGATCGAATTCTGACGGACACGAGCTCAAGTGGAATCTCGGCGGAAGGTCAAGTCCAGATCGGTATCTGGAATCATCCGGACTCGACAGCCTCGTGACGCGAGGGCTCGTCGAAACATACGATTATGCGATTTCTCCGCGCTCTCTCTCTCTCTCTCTCTCTCTCTGCGGCTCTCCGCGTCGCAAGCGGATCGTTACACGGCGGAGCGCAAGAAACCGCGGGCGCTGCGACGTTCCGCGGTGCCGGCCGCGTGCACGATCATGTCCATCGGCTGACCTCACATATGCTAATTGTCGCGGCTTTATCTGCACGCGAGCTCACCATCGCCGTAATGTCAGTTAGCGGCTGGGAAATAGAACGCCGCGCCGCCCGGCGGGATTGCGCAGGAGAGTGTCGCGCGATGCTCTTCCTCACGCCGCTAACCAAACAACTCGATCCTCAAAGCCGCGGATTCTCAAAGGTTCCCGCGGCCTTCGCCGCGCTTTCCGAAAAGGCACGTGCCCGCGCCGCGGCTGAAGTGTCGTGTCCGTCTATGTCGTGGGACACGGCATTTTAGTTAATTAAATTCCGCAAATTAGTCGGATTGTACGCGGGGTGGAGGGGGGAGGAGGAAAGAGGTGTGTCGCGAGCGCGAGGGCGCGTGAAAGCGAGCCGACGACCTTGAGAGGAGACGAATTGTGGGAATTAAATTAAAAGTTGAATTAGATCACGCGTCAGGCTTAATTAAATGGAACAGGATGAGATAGAGAGGCTTTAATTCAAGCGGATCGCGTCATACGTGTCGCATACGTGTACTTGTGTTACACGTTGAAGAAGAAACGATTGTCTCAGGTACGACGAGCGGTGAGTGGAATGAGATGGGACTAGGATTACCAGATTTACTGGTAGGTATGGACGGCTGAAAATTCTGACGAACAAGAGAAAAAGATCTGTCATCTTTCCGAACGTCAGTTTTCAACGTCAGTTTTCAAAAATGTCACTCAAATAGGGAGTTATTACCTGGTCGTTATAGTCATCATATAGATACGGTGGGAAAGGACACGTAGCATCCTCGGCAAGATGCGAAAATTTTGGCTAATTTTGGCTAGGAAGGGCAATCCTTCTCACAGTGTCGAGTATCCGGCAACCCTAGATGGGTTGCTTTCCTTTCCCTTCGCTCGCGCTGTGCACGTCTAGTTTAGACAAACGAGCATGCAGTACATACTGTGCAATGTGTCAGATTTAATCTTACAATAATTAACGGTTAAAGTGCTATCAAGATGGTTCTCTCCCTTTCTCTCTCTCTCTCTCTCTCTCTCTCTCTCTCTTTCACTGAAAAATAGCGTCGCGAGACAACTCTCTGTTGTCTTTGAACGGTCAGTGGGGCTCGATCGATCGAGGATCCTCTCTTTTCTTTTCGCTGAGGACAAGCTCTGAGCTTCCGTATCATTAACAGTCGGGAAGATCGCGAGTCTGCCGACCCAATTGTGGAATGGTATCGCAACCGAAATCTAATTGTAAGCGCGGCGTGAGGGAGAAAGCAGAGAGTAATTGCCACCGCAGTAATTGCAAACAGTGACCGGAAGTCGGATCGTGATCGGAGATCACCGGCGTGTAGTCTTCTCAGCGACCTCACGGGTCATCTTATCGGTGACCTTGGTGGGTGTTTGTAAACGCTCGCGATTCGGCCCGCGAAAAGCCAAAGGTCGCCGACGAGAGGGAAGAATGTGAAACTCGACGGACGTTTGGAGCGATGTATTCGGCAAAGCCAAATGTCTCTCCTGCGCATCGACCGTTTGCAAGTTTCGCGTTTCGCCTGGGTTTTCCATCTCCGAGAATGGAAACGGAAAAAACGGGGTTCTCAGGCGTTGCATGATGCAACGAAGAAGTGCGTTACAAAAGAACGCTTTAAAAAGCGGAAACAATCGACAGTGAAATTTGCAAGTTGAGACAACCCTCAGTTTCCAGCATGACGGGCGTAGCCCGTTCGGTTGCTACTTTCTTTTTTCCAAAATTCAACTCCTCCTCCAGCTTAGCGGCGCGATTGATCGCAGTTGCAACGTCGACGACGAGGACGACGACGCAGCCGATGCAACCGAAACATCGCAAGCAGAGCGTGTCACGCAACGTGGACACGAGGTCGCTGTCAAGGTCCATCGAGTGCACCATTGCCGACTGCACCGCGACCACCACCACCACCACCACCGCCAGCTGGGGGTGTCAGGGTGGATCGTCGGCGTCGAGAATCACGATATCCTCCGCAGTGGTCAGCCGTCGATCGTCACGAGGTAGTCTCGACCGCGATCGTCGCTGCCGGACTCAGCTGGAGCTTTCGTGGTGGGGTGGATGGCCGGCCGCCGGTGGCGGCGGTAGCGGCGGCGGTGGCGGTGGTTGTGGGTTGCTCGTAGATCGCCCGTGGCAGAGCCTGGCAGCCGGGGGATGCAGCGTCCCGGCGACGAGAAACCCTCCTACCTCAACCTGTGGCGCGAGTTCCTCATCTTCAACTCGGCCACCAAGAGATTCGGCCTGAATCGTCGCCCGAAGGTGAACTTTTTTTTCTTACCGCGCGGCTTCTCCGAGAGAAGCTCTCTTCTTTCGTCTCTTCTTTCGTCGAGTTGTAAGGAAGGATGGATCGAGGGTGGTCAGTGGTGGAGACGGTGGTGAAAGTGTGGCTGTCCGGGCTCAAGGGCTGACTCTCGGATCTGATCATGGGGTGATTTTGAATCGCGCTCTCGCTCTCGTCGGTTTCCTCGGCGCGCACGCTTGAAATTGGCTGCTTGAAATTGGCGCTGAGAAGGCGCCGAGAGAGAAGGCGTAAATCACGGCGCTCTTCGCATGACGAAGAAACGAAAGCATTGTTAGTTTTTATTATCGCAAATCCACCCGTGCGCGATTCTACCTGCTCGCTCGCGAACGAAAGATAAGCCCTACGTTGTCGTCCTCTGTTTGCGTCGCTCTCGCGGACTATGACGGCACAGCCGAGGTAATTATGATGCGGCGATAACAGGCGATATAAGGCGTCTTATCGTCGTGCGCCTGTGAGACGTGAGTCAGAATTTATGTCGTGATATTCAGGACTTATTCGGCCCGAGTCCGCAGCCAAAATTATAAAATAAGTCCAGGGAGCGTCCGCGCGTGGCAGGCATTTATGCAAATGTTCGATACGATTTATGCAATCCCCGAGATTTACGCGTTTATGTAAAATCTCGGGGTCTTTCGCTTCGTGATCCTGCCGAAAGGACGGTAGAGACGAAACTATGAGAGATAGAGAGAAAAGGAGAGAGAGAGAGAGAGAGAGAGAGAGAGAGAGAGAGAGAGAGAGAGAGAGAGGGAGAGAGAGAGTTTAGATATGCAACTAGATTGTCACTAGTCAACTAATGAGCCAGCCGAGCATATATTATTTTTGCAACAATAAAATGGAGTATAATAAAATGGATACCTCAGGAACATAATATAAAAAGCTAGCTTTGCGTCCGCTTTTTAGTCTCGTTATTACGCGGGATGAATTTTACTTTATAGACGTGCCGTTAATTTCGCCATTTTTATAGACTCAGGTTTCAATCGGTGTTAAGAAGCCCTTCGATCCGCCTTCGTCGGATCTTTCGACGCAAGACGAGGTTGAGGCGCTAATACGATGAATTTAGGACGACGAATTAGCAACTGCTCTAACATGATAGCGACGTTGATAAAGAATGCAGTTGCACCGCGGAGAGCGCGTCTATCGTTGGTGAGATTCGTCGGGAGATCGTTGCCGTTCGATTTTCTTTCTTCCATTCTGAAGTGAAGAAACAAAAGAGGCACTCTGGAAATACTCGGCTGACTCAAGGGTTATCAAGGACATTGCGGGCTGATAATCGCCCGATAATAAAATGTTGCGGTTTCAGAAACCTGGTGGGATGAACGTGTCGACGGTGTTCCCCGAAGGATACGTAGAAAATGAACGAGCACAGCGTCACGCATCGGCGATGACGGCTAAAGAAGAGGGAGAGTACGATATGGAACGATATCGGCGTAAGTTCTAGTACGATAATTTAAAATTAATTCCTTCCTGCGGTTTTCGGGTTTGCTTCGCCTATATTTTATCGCACAGAAAATATGACCATCCGAAAGATACACGATATACGATTCGTCCGATAGAAAATTTCACTGGCCATTTAGGACTGAATTATTGCGACGTGAACGAGATAAACAAGGGGCACATGCAAACGACCGATATATAAATTACAAGATTGTGCGAATTAGAAATTGAATGGCACCAACTGCCAAGAGATTGCAAAATTTTATATTCTAGTCTAGATCCTGGCGCGCACACAATTCTACGATTTTCAATAAACAGAAATTTACGGATGACTTGTCAGTTTAATGACTAACAATTAAAAGGGAAGTGGAACTTGGTCGCGGTGTTCACCGGAAAATTCTATCATTTATCATTCTCACGTTCCTTGAATTGAATTGATTTTGCGTGTAAATGCATATCACAACGGAACGCAAAAACAAACAGGAAAACGTTTTTCTGCTAGTGGCGTCTTGCATCTTTGCGTCCTGCAAAATGTTACGGCGTTGTTTCACTCTGTATTTATATAAACGCATTGCTGCAAATTGTTACGTAATTACATACAAACGCTGAACAACGTATCGTACGACGTGTTGCTGAGAAAAGAATCGCACGGAAATTTTCCGTTTAATCAATTATCTCGCGATCGATGACGGAATGATCTTTAAGTGTCAGATGAGAAATTATATGATGCAAATTCTGCGTAAACGACAGCGCACTACAATCTGAACCTCTGGCAACATTTTTAAACGATGATATTAAACGAGCTTGAAGCACGTAGAGATTTCAAGCGCAAAAGAATTTTCCGATGGATATGATTTTTACAAGAGTGGAAGAGAGAGAGAGAGAGAGAGAGAGAGAGAGAGAGAGAGAGAGAGCGAGAGCGAGAGCGAGAGCAAAATTTCACATAAGAGATTTTAACAATAAAATCTCAAATGCTATCGTTGATTACACAGCCGCAATAAATCCCTATCTTATCGACAGACAAGCGAAACTACAACCATGTGTGTTTCATTATACAACGCTTTAAATCTCTCTCGATAGATCGCGACCTGCTCGCCGCTCGCAGGAGGAACGCGGAGAATTTGAGGATCGTGCTCGAGAATTTTTCGACGTAGCTCAGTGTGAATTCTTTAAATTTTCCGCACCTTTTCCGAAAGGCGCCGTTTCTCTCTGAGTGAGTCTTTATTCTTTTTCATTGAAAAGTGTTTCTCCCAGACGAGAAATCAGATGCTGCGTCAGATTAATATTTTGATATTCGAAATAATTCGAAATTATTTTCGCGCGTAGAAATACAAGCTCCCTCCGTAGACTTTATTCGCTTATATTTGCATTATCTTTTTACTCGCCTGGCAGCTTTCCCAATATAAATATAATAGACGTTTACACGAAATAGAATCTCGTTTCGTGCGAGATTCTTGAACAGAAGTGACGAGTCGCCAGAGATGGACAGAATATTCTGCATTCCGTCGTGTTGGCGTGCCTCATTTTCTATTCATCGACAATTACTACCTTCTCAACTAGCAGTCGGTGTTGGCTTCCGTGCGATTAGCATCGGTCGTTAATGTTATGCGTTTGAAAAATTGCCTCCCCTAACGATTTTGATTATCGTCGCGATAATGCGTCATCCGCTTAATGATGTGTTTTTACGCGCGTCGATTCTTCCTTTGGCACGGAAGAGATGCGTTCTTAATGACATATCAATAACATCTCCGTCTTATCGTCATCCTTCTTCTCGTCGTCTCGGCTATTAATTATCTAAGCGACCGACAGGAGTATTCCTGGAATATTTACCGGCAGGATGCTTCCTCAAAGATGCGGAATTCCGTTCTTTCTGAAACGTTACGTTCCAGTGCGAACGAGAAGTACATCAAGCAAGACTTACGGATAAACAATCCGTCGGTCTTTGCCGCGATATTTGTGTTTCATTGTCGCCAACGCTCGCGCGCGATTTCCTTGCGGAATTAATTTCTTTTTTTTACGAGCCTTCCGAGAACGCGCGATATTAGCGCCGTGGCGCAATCAGGTTTTATGCATTTATTGTGAGGCGAAGAGAGATGAGGAGATTAATTGGGTGGCCATTCTCGCCCGAAATTAAAATTTAAAATTTCCGCGACGTTTACGCGCGCGAAATATTGCGCACGAGGAGCAACAGTATAGTTTCTCTCGTAAGAAATTCTCACCTCTCAAAGGCGTCTTATATCATTCTCTACAGCATCGCGTATACGAAACTAGAGGGATCCGCCATTACAACATTGAAACCAGCAACGATCGACGTTTTCGACGGAAACAGTCGAAAGACTAATGTTTGAAAGATGTGTAGCGCAAGGATAAATATTTACTTATTTTTGTTGGTTTTTATCCGATGCCAATTAAAAACACAAAATGCATAGTCACCAAGAGTCCGAGTGTCTTTTATAAGGAATTGCTGAGAAGTTACTTTGACTTTCCTTCGGCACTTCCAGTGTCAAGGGTCGAAGTCGAAAGCCCCGGCAAACGCGGGGCTTTCGGAACCGTAAAACTCGTTGCAATTATATAGATTTCGTCTCGCGATATCCACCACGCGATACTTTACCTTCGTTTATTATCGCGAGCCGTGGAACGCGCGACATAATTTATTCACGGGCTCGATGATTTACCGTAAATCATGAATAATTGACTCGCTCACCAAGTGCTTAACGATTATCTGCGGCTCGTCATTTTTTATTGTGTCAGAATCTAAGTCGATAGAGCCGACGATTCAGCCGGTTCCATATTAATTCGCTTCGGCGTTCTGTCCCGAAGTCCAGTTCTGTCACGAAGGTTTTGTACGAAGGCGACGCGCAATATCGAACAGCGAGATCTAACACATAAAATCGCTCTTCGATCGCGATTCGTCCGCGATTCACCGCGGCGGTCATCAAAGCGGCAAACAATGTACTTCGCCGGCGGTGCGACTTTACGTCCAAGTAATTTTCCCCGATCCTGCGAATTCTCGCGCTCGCTAATGCGAATTACGTAAAGCCGCTCGTTTTTCCGCTGCCCGGAAGCGCGCGTGCGTGTTCGTCCTTCGCCGTATCGCTTCGGAGGATCTCTGTATACCTAATTCCGCCTGTCCGCCTAATTTCGCACGGTGAATCCGGCCGTTCGTCCGGACGAGTTGCTAAATATTTCGGTAAAGATCCCTCTCGGGAATACTTGCTCTCCGCGATATGTATTCGTTAGGTTCGCGTCCGGGCGATCTGGTGCTCGCGTATCGTACAGCGTTAATCTATCAATGCGATCGCGTCGGCACGACAAATCAATCCGCTCGGGTCGCCAACTTTTTCTCAGCGGCGCGGTGGGACGATAACGAGTGAAAAATGGTTCGTTAATCGATAATCGATAAGAGAGATAATTCGCGCATTAAGATCCTTCGGAATTGACGAGCCGCGCCTCGCGTGGGCCTCCCGCATTGTTCCTTCTCTCATCGGCTTTCGGACGGGCCATTAATCCGCGCAGAATATCGCTCTGATCGATCTCGAGATCGACACATTCGCGCGATTCAATATTACATTGAACTCCATTTAAGCCATTGACTCCGTTTAAGTATTACTACAATCGAGTAATTCGGTCTAATTACTGCGACGAAATACGCCTTTTGTTTCCCTCTCCCCTCGTCGCGCCAATTGAAACCAGAAATAAGTCTGACACCATGAATCGATCGGGCGATCTCCCTTTCCCCCTTCCTCCCCTTCTTACTCTCCCTCTCGGGAAAGTTTGCAACGAAGCAATAAGAAATTAACGGCAGCGGCAAGAGCGAATTTGATTCCGAGTGTGTGCTGCGAAATCGAGTGCGTTATTTTGACACGTGTAATTAATTGCTCTCTTTCTTTCTCTTACGTTTCTCGTCGTTTTCAATCGTTTAATTCGTTTCAACACGGCATTTAACACGCTTAAACGTATCACACATCACGTGAGTCAAAGCGACCGAGAAAGCAGCCGCAAGTGCACGCTCGTGCGTGTCAAAGTAACACGCTCGCGACTCGCAATGCGGGAATGCGCTCGCACGCATTTTCCATTACAACCGCTTTACAGGCCGCCGATAAGAGGAATTTCAGCGCAAGTGCCCGCCTGTAATCGCCAGCGCGCGCGCGGCTTCACTCCGTTTGCGCGATATTGCACGACATATCATTAAAGTATGTATCGGCTGTTATCGCAATCGCGGCGCAGCCGCGATCTATGCGAGAGATGTAACACGCGAGTTAGCGTGTGTGAGTCGCGCGATCTTTCATCGCGCGAGTTACGTATGTAAGCAACGGAGATGTAATTATTCCGAGTCCGGCCGAGCATCGCGGCCGACTCGAGAACGCGCAGCATCGGTGCGGCGCTAATTGCGGAAGCTATTTACGGCTTCGCCTCGTAACGGCCGCGTAACGACCCAATTAATGGCGTTTAATTACTGTCGTAGCTCGTTACAGTGTCTCGTTCTCTGTCGGGGCCCGCGGGATTCTCGGCGGTCGGCCGCGACATTTGCCGCGGTTAGCATGGACAAACGTTTGATAACGCGCCGGTTGATAAACCACTGCGTCCGCATATCTTCCGGCGTGTTTGCTTTCGGTGAGGTCGTAAGGAGAACGTGCCGTGCGATTATTTATTTTCAGGCACGCGGTGTATGCGGAGTGTCCTCCAACTTTAATTTCATGTATTCATTCGGCTTCACGGAGGAGACAGGTGGCAGAAGAATTCCTGGCTCGAGGGACTGTCGGTGGTGTCTAAGTTATATTGAATATTTATTTGGATAAAATTCGCGCGCACGCGCGCGCACGTGTGTGTGTGTGTGTGTGTCGCTCGCCTTCGCAGTCCAGGGTTGTGAGAACATTTGTGTGCTCCCTGTAGATTTCGTAATCACACATGGAGAGGAAAGATTGTTCGATGCGACGCGACGCGACGCGACGCGACGCGATGAACGAACCGATCGTTCGAAGTGAATGGAATCGTCGGCTCGGCTTGGAGGAACCGAATCTGGCTCACGAGAAACGGAAATTCCGTTCTCAACGAGGACGCGTTGTCATTTGTTTGTTGTTTCATTCAATCAATCTTCGTTCCTCGTGTGGTTTTCAAGCGGAGAGAGAGAGAGAGAGAGAGAGAGAGAGAGAGAGAGAGAGAGAGAGAGAGAGAGAGAAAACGGACGTTGCATATATCGCGATACAAAGATTACAAGTCGCAAGTGGTCTCTCCTTTAAATCGTACTTGTGAATAGCGCTGTACACACGCACATCGAGACGCCGTTGCATCATCGGCCACCAAAACACGCACTCGCAACGCGCACGCGGATCCTCGTTACGCGCCGCGGCACTTGCTGCACGGGTGGTGGTGGTATTCCACCTACCACCGTGTGTGACACGTGTTACACGTCCCGTCGCGGCAGCAGTCGATCGATCGCCTTTCGGAAAACAGTGTAGCCTCAATTATGATAATCGATCGATGGAACCGCGAGAGAGAGAGAGAGAGAGAGAGAGAGAGAGAGAGAGAGAGAGAGAGAGAGCAAACAGAATTTACATGCGATATAAATCCGACATGCATGAAACGCTTTTCGACAGAGAGCGAAGGACTGCAGTTTCCACCTGGTCGACATGCACACGCATGCGTGCACGCGCGCGCGCGTTTCAAAGAACCAACTATTGAGAAACTGTGTGATATTGTATAATATAATGATATGGATGGAAAAAAAATATTGTAAGCAAAAATCACAGCAAAATGTTGGTAAGTAATCTCTCGGGCCCCACATTTGTTTGAAAATATCTCAAAGATATATGATTGCGTTGATTTTTTTAGCGTGCAATATTTGATCGCTTGAATGTTTTGTCGTTTTCCTCTTTTTGTTTTATTTATTACTCTTGTAATAATACATACTATATAGTATCGATACTATATAGCTCTAGCTTTATAAAGAATATTACAAAAAGGGATATAATTTTACTCTCCGTAATTCTTTTTACTACAGTACTCTCGGCCTGTGTACGGAATCTTAGAGAAAATTCAGCATTAACTTTTCACGGTCTCTCAGGCTGAAAAGCCGCGCCGTCAATTTTACGCTCCTCCGCAAAAATTCCGCTCACTCCTCGCTCACCATAATTGTCGGTTGTATCCGACTCACACACTGCTCAGCCCTCCTCTCGCCGGGGGACTCCTAAATCGCCGACGTTGAATAAACATAGAAAAAAAGAGAGGTTCACGTTAACCTCCGACGCGTGTGTCAAGGACATCGCGGCAGCGGAGCCTTACATCCTGGCCTGGTCCGGATCGAGAGCGCGTACCTCACGCAGGCACGCATGTGCCTACGTACCCCGCGAGCGAGCTCACCTCCTCTTCTTCTTCTTTCCTCAATAGGCTTTCGAGCGAGTGGACCACGACGCCCGCTCGCGCGGTGGGAGATCCCGAGGAGACCTCGGCAGGGGGAGGACCAAACACACACGCGCGCGCGAACTCGGAGAACAGCGATATATGAAGGCGAAACTCGCGCACGTCGCGCACTCGATCGCCCGGAAAGTCTCTCTCTCACACGTGGTAGTCATCACTCCGGCAGGAAGCGGTGGTCCTCCTCTTTGCGTGCTGTCTCTTCAGCTGTGCTCTCGTGAGCAGACCGCTCCGTGTCGTTTCGCTAGCTCGCTAGTTCGCCGACCACCCGCCGTATCAGCCTCCTCCGCGGCTCGCAGGGTCCAACCAAGACAAGTCTTTGCGTGAGTTCGTTCGGCGAGGGCGAATCTCTCGAAGGCGAGTTTCCTCCAGGAGGCGATTTCCCGCTGTAGCGACCGTCGCGAGTGTGAGTTTCAACCACTCTTCGTCGCGGAGAACGTCCACTCGCTCGAGAAGGTCGTAGGAGGACCCGCACGCGGGGGTGGTGATCGAGGAACGATCATGAGCAAACCGTGGAAAGGTACGTGTTGTGAAAGGGAAAGTCAAGCGTCGAACGTTGAAGAGGAACTTGAAGAGAGTCTCGGGAGACCGATGTGAGTGGTTCGTCAGACGATCGTGGGGTCGGGGGATAGCGAAGACGAGGAGAGAGACGAGGAATGTGTCTCGGCTAGAACTCGTTAAGAATGCGTCGTCATCGCGATGCTCGTGCGAACCGTCGCGGGCGATTTGCATAAAGCAGGAAGAAAATATCGTTCCCATTTTCGTACCGGCGGCGAACTAAACAGGACTAAACGTCATTCGTGCCGATGTTTTTCTACTTTACATAAGATCGTCCCCAGAAGATAAGACGCGGACATCTTGTTCTCTCTTTTTTCTCTTTCTTTCAAGCACGTGCGCGCGTGTGTGTTTGAAGGAGGACGGTCGATTAACGCGCGGCGCTACGGCGGACGGAGGAATTCAAGGTAGCGTCGCTCGTGACGATGCATGTGAACGAAGATGCGCGTCGCTTATTGACAGAATAGTAAATTACACGGGTAAACTGCGCGCGGTTCCGCTCCTGTCACGATCCAGAACACCGCCGGCGCGTAGCAGGTGTCGCGGAACGGAGAATGCAAATGTGGAAGATTCCGTCGTCGCTCGGTCGGCATCGAACCCCGGCGCGATCGAACACTGGAGAATTGCCGAAATCGAACTGCAAAATGGAACATTTCCGCGGAGTGGATTTCAGCGTAGTGTTTGAGCATGTATTAACGGCCGGATCATCGCGTTATCGGCCGCGTGTATCATTTGGCAGAAAGCAGCGGCGCTCAACGCTCTCTAAAACGAAAGAACGGTCGCCAATTCACGGCCAATTGGCGGCCAATTTATCTTGGACTGTTTTCGTGCGTTTTATTCGCCTGCCGCATTTACCAGCGGCGCTTTTTCATCACGAGTCTACACACTCGGTGTATCCTTCGCTTCGCCGCGCTCGCGACGAGACGCCACTCGGGCATGTGTTGTGTCCGTGGCTCTGATATCTTGATCAGAGCACGATAAACATTCTCTCTTGTTTGCCCTCATCCCACTTCAACTGGTTTGATCATTACATGACCGTTTAATCTATTAGATTAAGAGATTATCTAATAAATTAGATCCATCTGTCCAATCTCTTGTCGTCGATCTGGTTACGTAGGTCGTGAGTTGACGGATTACGAAGGTTCGTACATACGTCAGATCGACAGATTACGGTCCAAATTTATGCGATTGGAGAGCATAAAGTCCCTCAAGATATTATCTTAGAATCATCTGGATTCCTCACCAGGCAAGACTAAATTACACATCGATAAACGTTGTTGTTAAATGTCCTTAAATGAGACAGATTGCTGTATTTAGGAGTTGAAAAGAAAAAATTATGCGGCTTTCCTACAGGAAAACACACGAGTCGCGTGTCACGAGAGAACGAAAGATCTCAACTGAAGTCCGTCGCGAGGCGCGTCCGGTCAATTTGTCCGAAAATAATTCGCATCTCGTTCTCTCGCAGGCGTGAAGGAGTTCGTCGGCCTGGAGGAGGTCACCAAGCTGGACTTTCTGGTGATGCTGTTCGCCGAAACCCTGGGCACGTTCCTGCTGGTCCTCATAGGATGCGCCTCCTGCATCACGTGGGTGGCGACGACGCCGCCGACCGTCGTGCACATCGCGTTCACCTTCGGCCTCGCGGTAGCGAGCTTGGCGCAGGTGAGCCGAGTCGCGGAATCGCGAACCGACGCACGCATGTGTGCTGCATGCGCATGCGTGCGAAATGAACGAACGGGAGCCGCGATTCTCCGCGAGAAACGGACAATTTTCTGCGGAACGAAACGCACTCGTCTCGGCTCGGCGAGGCGTAAAATCCGGCGGGATACGCCGCGAGCGACGTGTCGTGTCTTCTTTCTCTTTTACTTCTTCTTTTTGTGTCCCACTACGCCTCTCATACCGCGTCTCGCGCGTGCGACGACGCGCGTGTGACAAAAACAACGTTCTCCATTAAAAGGCAATTAGAATTCAGACGCTATAATTAATCCGCGATGCGAAGACACACATCGTGAGCGGACGCGCCGGCGAATTCAACGACGATTAAAAAACGACGCGGCACGACGCGAGAACTTCCCGCTTTATAAGAAGATCTGGAAGAAGTTTTGGAAACGGCGGCTTAAAGGTTTTCGCGGTATTATCCTCTAGCCATATCTCGACGATCGTTCACTCTGCGAGATTTGCATGCACGCGAAGAAAAAACGCACGTGCGTGTGTATCGCCGACGTCGCCATCATGCGTTGTCGTGCGCATCGCGATTAATAATTATTATTTAACATACGGCTGGGTCGTCTCTCGGCTTCTTGTAAATAACATCTGGCTGACGCGAGCCTGCTCTACGACGAGGTCGTGCGAAGCGGAACGATCGCGCGTTCGCGCATCTCGAAGTCTCGCATTCTCGAATTCAAGCCGAAATTGCGCTGCTGCATTTGCCTTCGCGGCCGCGAAATAACAACAATGAGATAAATTCCATGCGGTGTTTCGCGTGTTTTATAGCAGGTAGCGCGGCTACCTCGCGCACGTTTTATCGCCCCTTTTATAGCGATGTCGTAATCGCGATAACAGTTGCAGCGAATATTTCGTCGCTGACGTTCTTAGCGAACAATGTAGCTGGGGAGTTCATTCGCGAGCGATAGTCCAAGCGGATTTTTCGTATCGCCAGTACGTGTCGTTCCAAGCATTCAGGTGGAAGTACATGGCAAGAGCCGTGGCAAGAACCGCAAGCCGTGCACGCGGTTTTTTATTCGAACACTCTGCGTCTCGGGATCGAGACAGAGACAGAGTGGGGGGCTCCATTCACTCGGCTAAAATTTCGCGAGTCAAGCCGATCAGCCTAATCGCTCTCTCACTCTCGTTCCGTGAATCGAGCTTTTTCCTCGTCGGGAATCAACCGGCCGCGGTCTTGATTTATCGCCGTACAATCCGAACGACAAGGCGTGTTGCGTAAGAGCGATCGGTCAACATTTCACGGAGAAAATAACGACAGCGGCGGAACAATCTGCCGAGGAAGGAAGTCTGGTTATGTTGTTTTGCCGCTGATTGAGCCGAGATTTCATTCGGAACCCGAAACGCGATCGCGCCCGGCGTGTTGCGACGAAATTTTTTCGTCGCGGCGAAACTGCTCTCTTGCGAGAATCTCCGCTCGTACGAAACACCGGTTGTGCGATTTCAATGCGAATTTCTTGCCGTTCCGGAGAGGCTCGCTAGCGGCCGAAGATGAGATAACGTCGAGCGACGCCGGCAAGCGAAGCAGGCAATCTTCAATCGCTGCTCGATTGAAGTGAGAGAGAGAGAGAGAGAGAGAGAGAGAGAGAGAGAGAGAGAGAGAGAGAGAGAGAGAGAGAGAGAGAGAGAGAGAGAGAGACGTCCCGGGTGTATCCGTTCGCACAGTATCGATAGCAACGACGCCATTCGCGGCGTGATCAATCCTTATCAGCGTCGATCGTCTGAATTGCCTCGTTGCGAAATCGCAAAATCGAGAAGCGGGAGAGCTTCTCCCGATTTTATCTACGTAATCGTCTTCGATTTTGCGCGCATCCCGTCGGTCGTTCCTCCGTTTCGCGGAGGGTCGGGAAGCCCGCGCGGGGAAAGGTCCTCGGAAAGTTTCTCGCCGCCAATTTCTCTCTGTCGACTGATCTCGCGGATCTGTTGCGACGCGGTGGCGGATACTCGGGCGACGCGGGATCGTTAGTCGCGAGTGAAGACACTGAAGCTGGATAGACGAGAAAAGAGCGAGGATCATCTTTTTAAATCCCGCCCGGCTCGTCCTTTCGAATTCGCGGGGCTGACCTCGTCCTCGAAACAATTTATAGCGCGCTGTCGACACGCGAACTTTCGGCGAACGTCGGCGTCGATTTGTGGAGAACACTCGAGCAGCCTCCTTATATCAATCAGAGCCTGCGCGACGATCGCGCGAGGATGCGTACGGCTGCGCCGTCCGGCGAGGACATTTCCGAGGATTGTCGCAATCCTCGGCGTGGGAAGCCCGAAATAAATCGACATCGCGCGGTCGAATCTCATGTTCGCACGTTACGTACTCCGTCTCGTCTCGACTCGTCTCTTCTCGAATGGACAAATAAATCAACGGAGTCCTGCCTGCAATTGACAGTTGTAAATTTTCCAGCGAGACGTTTCTCGCTCGTTTCGGGGCATTTCCCGACATTCCCGCGGGCAGTCTCGACCTCGAATTCGGAATTCGAGACTCTGACTCGGGATCGATGTTCCCGTCTCTCCCGAGAAATGAGATCGAAAGCGCACAAACTTCGGCTTAGCCACGACGACATACGACGATTTTAATTGAAGCGCGCGTGCACACACACACACACACACATACACAGGTGTACGCGCGCGCGCGCGCGCGCACGCAGGCGGACACGCATTCGCGTGTGGGCCCGCTCGCGCGAACGGGCCCGCCGTGGAAGGGTAAATAAGGCCGCCGGTTCGCCCAAGGGGGTCTAACTCTGTCCGGAGATGGTGCAATTCTGCCCCGAAGGCTCTGACAACCTACTCGAGAGCTCCGCGCCGCCGGAGCAGCACACTCTTATTCCGTGTGCGTCGCCCTTTTGATACTTCACTTCACTTTCCGACAGCCCGCGGCGCGGATGCGAGTGTCTACAGGGTGCTCCAGAATCCACACGGTTCCTTTTTCTTTTCTACCTTCTTCGTTACCGTCTGCCTTACCGTCTGCCTTACCTCGGACCGGACAGCGAGCTGTCGGTCGAGCGGAAATGGAGAATCTCTCTTCCGCTCGCCGTTCCGTTCGGCCTTACACCTCTCATCGATGGCCTCGTCGATCCGGCTCTCGTCCCGGCTGATATTAGTAACGATAATAAATTTCTAGATCGAGTATCTCTAGATAGAGCGGTACGAATTTGTACAAGTGGCCGTCGCTCAGTAAGAAAGCTGCCGTTAATGAAGAGGTGAGACTCCTCCGCGCCGCGCCGGCGGGAATTCTCCAACAGACACACCGAGGTATTGAGCGACGCTGAAAAAATATTTGAGAGACACCGCACTGTGGCAGGCATGCCGCGTGCGTATGTGTGTCGTCTCTCTGTGTTTATCTAGATGAAATAATTGTCGGGTAATTATCGCGGATCTAGTGCGCGTCGAGAGGGGTCTCTCTCGTGGCGCCTTGATTGCGCGCCAGCCGCACTCGTCGCCGCAATAAATCGTCGCTTGAGTGACGAGCTTCGCTATTAGGGACTCGAGATTAATTGATTAGTCACAAAGGAGGAGACAAAAGGTACAGAAATCCGCATCGTTATCGCGCATCGTTATCCTCATTGTTGTTCCGCACCGCTTCTCTCACTGCGATTCTGCGTCTGTTGACTTTAGTACTGTACGTATTTCAGTATTGGTGGGACACGAGACAAACGAATTGTCGCCGTCGTGCGCCGCGAGATAATTAACGAGGTACTTGAGCGTAATTAATCGTGATTTAAGTGTGTCCTTGGTGTCCTCCTGTACGAAAGTTCGTCGAGCGTTTCGTCGAGCTTGATAAATACGAAGAGCGTACTCCTCCGTGTGCAACACGGGCATTCCCGAGATGCAGGCCCGGTAAAAAGCGCAACGTCGCACTTTTCATTAGCTTGCGAAACACGCGATTCGCCACGATTAAAATCGTGTAACCTCGCGACGCGCTCGTCTCTCTCTCTCTCTCTCTCTCTCTCTCTCTCTCTCTCTCTCTCTCTCTCTTTCTGTCTCCTCCTCCTTTGTTTGTTGTTATTGCCGAGAATCATTCGAGAATCATCAACAGATACAACATACACGTTAAGTATTTTCTCTCTTGAATTGTTCGTCCCTTAAATCTAAACGTCTAATCGTGAGATACTAGTTGGAATTTTCCGTTTGCAATTGGAGCGTCGGTCGGGATTCTTTGCACGCGATCGATTCTCGATTCTTCGATCAAAATCAGACATTGATTAGAGACTTTGATTGAGGCTTGGGCAATTAAAAGGGACAAATGTTCGATCGAGATCAGCATTAACGTCAGCTTAAACTGAAGTCTCATGTCCAGAAAATTCAACGATTTGTGACGCGTCTCGAGTTTTAGGCCCGGAGACGTGCGCCCGCTTCGCGAGAGAGGAGCCCAAAGACAAAAAGGAGCAGCTCGCGATTGTTGCGATTGTGGCTTGCGCAAGCGTTATTATATTAAAATCCCCTCTGTGCACTCGCAACTTCGTGCAGCGCGACCATTCCTCATCCTTGTACTTCGTCATCTTTCTCCCGTACGCCGACCAAGAATTACGGTGTTAAAAGGGGAAAAAAAAGGTCGGGATATCGCGGCGTAAAGGAAGAGGATGAGGGCGGCGAGAACGACGAGAACGGGAAGAAGTACCGGTGAGAGTGAAAGAGACAGCGAGAGAGACAGCGAGAGAGAGAGAGAGAGAGAGAGAGAGAGAGAGAGAGAAAAAGAAGGAGACGCACAGATGTGCAGAGTCACAGTCGATCCTGTTCCGAATGCAAATCGCAACCGTATCTCGCTCCGTATTATACGCAAATGCGTGACCGCACTTCAGTATGCGCGAGCGGCGAGAAGGTGCTCGCTTGCGCAACGTCAGATGCAGCAACAGTGACTCAAAACATTGGCCGCTGCATCGGTAAACGAGAGAGTATGAGAGAGATTCTAGAAGCTCTCCGAGACAAATTGATATTCCCGCGCCCGTGAATCATCGGTCTTTATGCACATGCCATGACGCAGACGCGAGAGCGCGCGTGCGCCGACGAGTCGCTCTCCTTAGAGATGGAGGAATAGGAGAATGAAGGAATAAAAGGAATTCAGCAAAGAGACAAACACAAATCCCTACTACGGACATGGTAACGACCACTCCTACTTCGTAAACTCGTAAAAAAATTCAACATTTCTCTAGGCCGCGAGAATTTGAAATATCGGAAGGGAAATTGAACAGAACGAAAGGGCGCTTTCTTTCCCTTCAAATATTTAACGCACGCGTTGATCGCGTAATCGCGGATTCCTAAGAGTCTCTTGTTAATCGTCGACTCGTCGGACGACCGCTATTCGCTTCACCGCGAGGAGAATGCTCCTCTCGATGCCGACACGGACGTTTCTCGCGCTCGATTCTGCTTCCCTCCGTTTTGTGCAATATGTGCCGTGGTGCTGCGCGGCTGCATTGTTTTCTTTCGCGAGAATTTGCATGGAGAACGCGCGCGCTCTCTCGCCAATATTGATTTTAGGCCGGGCCAAGGCTTTCGACACTTAAGTTTCGATGCTTCATTTTCTCTCTGCTGAGCTGAGGAGGAGCTTACATCATTCCTCTTTCCGCTCTTTCGGCGATTCTGGAGCTCGCAAAGTTTCCTCAAATTTTACGTGCTGCTGCAAATTTTACGTGAGAAAATGACGCGAGTGTTGTCCGCGAGAATAGCGCACCCATGGGGGGAATTGATATTCAAAATCATACACAAATTAAAGATGAAGATAAAATCGTGAAAGCAGAGTTGTGACAGGTTCGCCATGTGTGACGTAATAAAGTGGAAAATATGAGAGAGAGAGAGAGAGAGAGAGAGAGAGAGAGAGAGAAAGGAGATCTCGTGGAGCAACGAGCGGAGGGTATCCAGCATGAGATCTATTCACGATAAAATCCGTTCCACAGCAAAAGAACGGCGCATATCCTTCGGCAAACGTTAGAGTCATCTTGCTGGGGGCCTTTTCGGGGCCTGAGAGGGGCCGCTCCCTTGTGCGCGCGGCGCTGTGTTACGCAACGCGAGGCCCACGGGCGAAAGATCATTGTCCTACGCCTTGCAGCTCTCGTGTGCGTCACGCAGCCCAATTATGTCTACACGCAGGTCCGCAGTGAAAAGGATAAGTCTCTAAGAGATGGAGATTGATGGGCCCGATACCCCTGTCGGACCCGTGTATGCATCCTCGAGTTATTCAATCGCGGACGCGTTTGTGCTTGTGTGGAGAGAAATTCACAATGAGAATCACTCTACTAAATAAACTTGTGACAGATCTACAGAGAGATTAACTTCGATTTCCGAATAATTCAAAATTATCGTGACTTTAGCGCCTCCATTGTGTATATGTATAATCGAATAAAATCGATTGAAGACGAAATGAAATTTACAATCAGAATCACTGCTCGACAAACTTGTGACAGATCTACAAAGAGATTAAGTTTCTTCCAACTCAATTAACTTAACTTAAATTTCGTCCAATTTAATCGTCGAGTAATTCACAACTTTTCAGTCAGTTCGTAACGATGATCTTAACGATCATCAATAATTATCAGTCTCCATTGTGACGAATAACCAACCAAACGATCGGTTCGCAGTACGCTGCTCTCAACGTAAAACAAATACGATCATCACGCTACATCATTATTTACCGTGACATACCGTAGCAACCAAGATCACACGCAGTGACGCAGGAGCCGTCCGCTGAGGGTGTCACTCCGGATCCTGCGTCCGCCGCCCGTCTGTCGCCACAGGATGGCGTATACGAATTTGTAACGGAACGGAGCGCAGATACCTGGTATGGTAATTGCCGACAATGGCGTGGCCCATTATTTCATGCCCGCGCGTCGTATTTAACGCTCAGCGGCGGTGGCAGTCTGTCTTGAAGAAAGAGAGGCGCGTAATTTGCATCTTCGGCCGCACGCATCTCGTTAACGGCGGACCGCCCTCTGTCTCTCCTCTTCTCTTCGACCCTTCTCATCTGATATCGATATGAAATAGTCTCTCAATGTCGTCCCTCTCTCTCTCTCTCTCTCTCTCTCTCTCTGTCTCTGTCTCTGTCTCTGTCTCTTCCTCGATTGCGCACGCTATCATCCGCGATTGTTTCGCGATAGTTGTGTGTTTTCGCACGTCAATAGCGGGCTCAGCGAGTCATTAACGCGTCGAAAGTGAGCGACAGTGTCGAAACAGAAACAACTTTATGCCGTTTCGTTATCGCTTCTACCTAATTCTAGAAACGAAAACAAAGCACGCGTGTGGGCGGCCTAGCGGAGGAAAAGGAATTACTTCACTCGACTCCGCATCTCGCTCGGAGAGAGTATCGCGGTTTATCGCGGTTTTAGCGCGCCGCCGAAACTAGAGAGCGAGTCGGCGGCCGCAGAGACGACCCGGCGGAGACGACGACGACGACGACGACGACGGAGAAGATTCGCCTAAAACAGAGGAATGATTCAAGGCGACCGACTTCTCGCCGAGCGTCGCTCGCGCGTCGTCATTCTAGGACGACGTCGCGGACGGACGAGATTCTCCGCGTTGTTGCACCTGCCCGCCCGCTGCCTCGCCACGCTAATTCGAAGTGAAGTTTCAGCAACGTGCTGCGCGCGCGCGCGTCACACGTGCGCTGCTCACTGTTCGCGCGAAAAAGGAGCGCGGCACGTGTGCCGTGGCGAACGTGCGTCCTCAGGATCGGATCTCATTTATTGCCGGTAAATCGGAGCGCCGAGCCGGGCCGCGCCGTCGCGTCGGAACGCGCTTCGCTCCAATTCCGTCTCGCATTCTGCCGCCTTTTAATTTTATCCGACTCTCTCTATCTCTCCTTTCTCGCTGCGTTATCCTTGTCACTTTGCGCGCTTCACTCGCGTACTCGACGGGGAAACAGAAAAATATTTGATGCGTCGCGGGAGAGAAACGAGCGGACATTAAGATTGATCCCGGATTTCTCTCCCTCTCTCTCTCTCTCTCTCTCTCTCTCTCTCTCTCGGTCTCTTTCTTCCACTTTGTCTCGCATTACTCATTGCACTCTCGTTGTACGCTTCTTATAATGATCCTCGGTCAATGATTATTCCCTTTCAGTCCGATCCTGCGCGCTTTGCACTCCTGCGGTAGCGTGTACGTAGCCGCAGGCTGTGGGTCGCAAGGCCCCGAGGGCGCGAAACCGCGGGATAATTCGAGAATCTACGATCTACGAGCGGCGAGAGCGGACGTCGATGAGATTAATTTCATTATCCATCCAGTCTCTCTCCCGCCTCAAAGCTCCGAGGAGGCGAGACGTCCGCGAGGGACGCGCGCGTAAGACTCCTGCGACGGCTTTTCATCCTTTCCAACGACATTATTCGACGTATAGACCTGGAATCAATCGATCGGGTAACTTTATTCCAGGGACGGAAGCCCTGTGAAAAGTGACAAGTTTCACGTGTGAAAATGACGTCTTCATCGTTGAGTCCGCGCGAGACCGCACTTTTCACGTTTTCACTCTTAGGCAGAGATTAACACGAGAAACTACCCTGAAATGAGAACCGTCTCATTTCTCCCGCAGATTTTCCTCGAGACCGGGAAACTGAAGAGAGCGAGATGAAGCGCGCGAGCACACGTTCGAGTGAAATTACTCTTCGAGCCGAGGGCTCGAAGAGTAATTTCACTCGAACGCCGTGAGATAGGGCCCGAAACGGGCCGCGACGGTGTTTCAGGGCTCCGCCGAGATACGCGCATATTTCGCACGCCGCATGGCTCTCGCCGGGGGCCCGTTTATTGCTTTTCTCGGAACGAGAGATTGCGCCAAGGCAAGGCCCCGATGAGTCGCGGAAAGTGGCATAACTCTCCTCTTTCGAGGCGCGCGTGTGCTCTTGTACGTTCAGTACGAACAGGCCCGTCGACGTGTCGCGAGCACGTGTCAATTAAAGATTGAACCGAGGTGCACGGACGGTCGCGGGGAATTTGCGTTTCATCCGGACAGCCGGACAACCGGTCGCGAGATCGCGACCGTCGTTGCGACTGACTCGCGCTATCGAGTCCTGGCTGTGACGATCTTTCTTTGTAGAATCCAAAGGACCCATTCCTCGCCCGTCGATCTCACTCCCTGCCGCCTCCCCCCCCCCTCTCCGTTCGTGCCAAGACGGGACCTCGTCTCCGGAGGAGAAATATTGTATATGAATATCAATTAAATAATAGGATAATATTCGGAATACCACACACGATCGGAATTATAAATTACCGCGCTCGCGGCGGGAAGCGCTAATCACCGCAGACAGGATCGCGAGCAATCAGCTCGCGGGCGACAGCAGACGGCGCGAACGGGGGCGGGGGATGAGATTCGAGAGTGAGAGAGAGAGAGAGAGAGAGAAAAGGAGAGAGGGAGAGACAGAGATAGAAAGGAGATAAAGGGAGTAGAGAAAAGAGAGAAGTCGCTTGCGTAATCCTGGTCGACGCATATGTGTGCCGATCGCCTGCGGCGAGCCGAGACCTTGCCGGCGTGCATGAGAACTGGGCCGCGCCGGGCCCGTCGTGTCCATCGGGGCCCGATCGAGCTCTGAGTTGTCGGACCTAGACGATACGGACGACGCCGCCGAGTCTGCGATGTCCCGCATACCGGATCGCAATCCGGACGATCGGGAGGAAGGCTCTATTTATGCGGACACGAGAGAAGAAGATTGTCGAACTCGTGTCGTTTGTTTCTCCCTCTCTCTTTCTCTCTCTCTCTCTCTCTCTCTCTCTCCTCTTGCTCGAGGAGAACGGTTATCGGTATATGTTGTTAAATAAATTAATTAAATCTCTCTCTCTCTCTCTCTCTCTCTCTCACGCGCACAGAAAGGCGCGCGAGTGTGTCGGTTAGAGTTGATTCTTAAAAATTCAGTCATTGACTCATCATTATTTTCTACTTTTATCAATGTCTGTGCTCGATTTTAGCCGCGCGATTTTAACACGCGCGAGTGTGATCACCATATTTAAATATTAATTAAATTTAATGTAACCCTCTGGCGTCGCGCGCGCTCATACGTATTGCGTAAGTTGACATTTGTGAGATATGCGCGTGAGTTCCTCTCAGGGGCGTTTCTGCGGTAAACGAACTGTTCATCCGCCTATCCGACGGGGAGAGTCGGACGTGCTCGCGAAATGGTCTCTGAGAATCGTTCGTGCGATCTGCGTAATTACACGGCGGGTACGCAGGGGGAATTACAAGCAGGCGTTCACGCACCGCCGGCGAGATTGTCAAAAGATCGCGGACTCTGCTCGTTAGGAAATCGTTCGAGATAAATCCGAGAAATCCGCGGCCTCGTCCGTCCGCGACGAGCGGCCGGCTCCCGATTGCGAAAAAGGGGAAACTTAGAAATGTTCTGAATTTCTTTCCCCGGTTTTTCGCCCCAAGCTCGGTCGAGGTCGCTTCTAATTACGATACGGCGAATACGCGACGATAATCGCGGCCTCGCAATAATGTACAGGTGCAGGTGCAGGTGCAGGCGCAGGCGCAGGTACAGACTTGTCAGATTTGAAAATTGAGAAGTCCAGGCAAACGTTTAAAGAAAAAGCACTAGAAATATAATTTGTAAAAGAGCATTTTTTTGAGAAATATATCAATAGATAGGGAATATTTAATAACCTGGCATGTTTTATATGACGATAAAATGCGGACTGTCCGACTGAAATCTGGACGTTTTTGGCAACCCTATCCGCAGAAAAGATTCTCATTTCTATTGTCAAATCGAATTGTCAATCATATTCGATCCTCGTATTTCAGGCTTTAGGACCGATTTCCGGCTGCCACGTGAATCCGGCTGTGTCGTTCGGCTTGCTGGTCAGCGGAAACTGCACGTTCCTCAAAGCCATCAGTTACGTGGTCTGCCAATGTTGCGGCGCCATCGCGGGCTCCGCGGTTCTCAAGGTATGCGAGCAATCTCGAGGGGAATCCGTCGTAATTTAGAAAAGTCGCAGCTTCGCAGAGACGAAAACCTTGTCCCTTTTCTTTCTTTTTAATTGCCTGGCGATTGGCCGTGTTGCATAATTGATGAAACGCGCTCTCGTTTGACGGTCGTCGTGTGTTGGACGTATTCATTTAAGAACGCTCGCGCTGCTTACAGGTAATCGTAATGATTGTCCGGCCGAAGCGTGAAATTGATCGTTGATAGCCTGTCATTTTGCTGGGCGGCGCGGCGCGGCGCGGCTCGCAAAAGTGCCGTCCGCCCGTATCAATTAAATCGCCGTTGCGCAAGGTCAAGGTTTACTCTCCTCGAGATCCGGGGCTTCATCGGTCGTGCAGCACACGCACACCAGATTACATCAGAGAGCGAGAGAGAGAGAGAGAGAGAGAGAGACTGGTCGCGCTCGGCTGGACGGATCGCGCGCGCATTCTCGCACGTGCGCGCCGCCGCTTCGCGTACGTGTCGTTTAGAATACCGCCTTGCCAAGATGGAGAGAAGCCGCGATTTGCCGCTTCTATTCTTGCACCACGACTCACTCTATTGCGGGATTCGGGGAGAGAAAAAAAAAGCATTAAAACATCGGAACAGCGGCGCTTTTCGAGACACCGATTCATATTCATGGCTCATATTCATCCTCGTGTTTAAGAGCGTAGTCTTAAGTTCACCTTCGGCCGAACTGCATGAATTGTTTCACTAGACTGCCGAACTACACGCTTTCGGTAATTACGAAGAAATTAAAAAGAAAATGAAAACAAGGATAGATATACGAGACTTGGAGAAAAGACGTGAGGAGAATTAGCGCGAGAAGTAACGCGCAGCCAGTTCAACAATAGAAAATCCGGATCTATTGTTGCTGTGGAATCTCTCCATCTGAAAAGACAAACTTATATAAGACGATCTTAACTCCGTAAGATTCGACTACGCATTTCCCCTTGCATTCCCCGCTTGTGAGTGAGATCGTCGAGACTTCTCCGTCGAATTTCCAAGCGAGTCATCGTGTCTCGTTGCAGCTGATGATGCCGGAGGCGCAAAAGTCGTACGGCATGGGCGCCACCATGCTGGGACCCGACGTGACGGTCACCCAAGGCATCATAATGGAGGCGATTATCACGTTCCTGCTGGTACTGGTGGTGCATGCGGTCACAGACCCGAAGCGTACCGACACGAGGGGCTGGGCCCCTTTGGCGATCGGCCTGACGATCTCGGCGGCCCACATGGCGGCGGTGCCGTTCACGGGCAGCAGCATGAACCCCGCGAGGACTCTGGGTCCTGCCGTGATTGACGGCCACTTCAGGAACGTCTGGATCTACTGGGTGGGTCCGATCGCCGGCGGTTGCGTGGCCGGTGGCGTCTACAGGATGGGTCTGAGGTCCAACAAGGACGACGACGAGGCGTCCTACGACTTCTAGGAGGATAACATCCCGGTTCCGGCTCCGTAAAGATGAAATCCGCCAAGGACGAGACGAGAGAGGTCTCTACCTCTCTTTTTAATTAAGGAACTTAAAATTAGGGATATCTTTCTGAAACGCGTGGACGAATAAGACTTCGGTTAGCGTATAATCGGCGTGATCGTCATAATTCGATCGCGTTGGTCGACGCGACATTCTCGGTGCAAATTTTACATCCGTTGTTTTGTACACCGTCCTCTCCTGAGTTTTGTATATATCGTACTTAAAGTAGCCCTCCTCGTAGCGATCGGATGTATTATTTAGCAATTTAGTATTGTCTAAAACAGAATAAGTAGTTTACAACGTATCTCGCGTACAAACGACACAAATGCTGGCATTAACAAATATAATTATATTTTGTCATCATTGCACTGTGCGTGTGTGTACTTTTATCCTGCCTGTGTACGAACTTTTCTCTCGTTTCTCTCTTCCGCTTTTCAGCTTCTTCGAGTAATATCGACATTCATGTTAATCGATAAACTCTTACACTGTCACTCTATAGCATTGTAGTGAACTAGCTGGCTCTCACGCGTGCGTTCCCACTAAAATCTCGATGATCTCAAAATAGCGCGCGCCGAAATAGCCGTGCGTGGTTCTCGTTGAAACCAGACAGCTGAATCCGCCGGCCACAGTACATTTCGAGTCGTCGACCGTCAAACGACGTCTCTTTTACTCGAACGTATCCTGAAATTCGTAACAGTTCATCTCATACAGTTGAAGGAACGGATCTGCGATCTTAATTAATTAGCAACGACGCAAATACATACTATGAAAGTAGTGATTTGATATCATGTTGGATACTGAACCAGAAGCGGAAATCGGCGGATTTTTCCGCTCGAATTTGCTGGTGGTGCGAAAAGCGATTCACCAGCATGATTTCAAGAAGTTCGCTACTCTCGAGTCGAACGGTCAGAGAGTGGCTTTCGTCTTGAGCTACCCCGAGGCCCACCGACTGTCTCTCGAGGTGGAGAAACCGATGATCAAGGACGGCGAGGCTGCCGCTGGACTGAAGAACGTCGGAAACAAATTCTTCGGTCGGGGCGAATTCGCGAAGGCCTTGGAGACGTATTCGAACGCGGTTCTTTTAGCGCCGTCGACAGGTAGACCACGTCGTCGAGAGAGAGAGAGAGAGAGAGAGCCCGACGCATAGTTTTTTCTAAAATACAAAGGCATTGCCTCTGTTTTACTATCATTATTATTTTCTTTAAAATATTTATGATATCCTTGCGAAATTTCGTGTATACTGCCGCGATTAGCGCAACGTTGTTTGTTAGTAGAAATCGTTCAACCTTTGCGTTTATTCGGAACAATCCTGAATCGTAGTTGTGAATCTTTAGAATTAAGCGTCATCCTGGCGAATCGCTCGGCCACGCTGTACCACCTGGAACGTTACGAGCACGCATTGGAGGACATTGAGGAAGCCTCGCGTCTCGGTTACCCAAAGGATCTCTTCTACAAGCTCGAGGAACGACGTGCTCGATGTCTGCTGAGTTTGAAAAGACACGACGAGGCAGTCGAGGCCTTTAGACAGGCTCTCGGGGCCCTGGACGACGCCAAGGTACCTTCGGAGCGCAAACAGAAGCTCGAGGCGGACATCAGGGTGATGCTCGCGGTGATGGACAAGGGCAAGCGGCTGAACGAGGCTACAAAGTCGAAAAGCGTCCCGCGAATAAACGGCAGGCAAAAGTGCAGTGCGCAGAAGGGCGCAGAAGAGAGGAGTCACGGCTTGCTTATTCCTGAAAAGAAGAGAAATCCTTTGTATCCGGCTTGCAGTAAGGCAGTGGAGATCAGGGACGATCGCGGGGACGTGGGAAGACATGCCGTGGCGACCAGAGAAGTGTCACCTGGCGAGATTGTGATTATGGAGCGGCCGTATTGCGCGTCTCTGTTGGCGGAGAACAGGTCGTCGGTCATTTTTATTTGTTAGACGATTTATCATGCGCGTCGCTTGGTACGTAAAGAAGAGGATTAATCGCTAAACACAGGACGTACAAACTTTCAGGCTGACACACTGCCACCTGTGCTTCGCGAGGATATTCGTACCGATCCCGGCGGCTTGTCGCACCTGCAGCTGCGTCGCTTATTGCAGTCGTCGTTGCAGAGACAGAGACGCTCAAGTGCATCTGAGGGAGTGCAGCCTGTTGCCGGTTCTGTGGCATTCGAAGGCTTCGGTCACGTGTTTCCTAGCCTTGAAGGCGATCACGCAGCGACCATTCGAGGAGGTCATGAAACTGAAAGAGCGGCTCGGTGATGCCGCAGGCGCGCTCAGAATCTCCCCGGAGAACCCGTATCTAGGAGATGACTGCATCACGTTTCACAACTTGAGTAAGCGTGTGTGCGTGCGCTTGGAAGTGCAAAGATTGACAAGATACCGAAATCTTTTATACTTGGTGGTACATTTGAACAGTTACCCATGAGGACAAAAGGCTGCCCGAGGATATCTTCCACAGGGCTTACATGGCGGCCTGGCTGTTCAGACTGCTGCGAAGCAGCGATTACTTGCCGGAAAATGTAAAATGCGCCGATTCACCGACAAGCAGGTTGTCCGACGAGGAGCTGTTCATTGCTGGGCTGCTATTGCACAATTTGCAGTTACTGCAGTTCAACTCGCACGAGGTAACACGACAAAATCTAACGGAACCCTTTTTGGATTCTTATGACTTCAACATCTTTGTGATCTGTGTTTTGTAATAATGAAATTTCAAGATACAGATTGACAAGATACAAATTCTATGATTCTTTTTTCCACTGGCAAACATCGCTATAGTATTGTAATTGAGCATCTTCACTTATAATTATCGATCTATCGAAGTACCGCTTTTAGATCTCGGAACTGGTGAGACCGAAAGGAGAGACGACACTCGCCAAGGCCAAGAGCATGTTCATAGGCGGTGGCGTTTACCCCACAGTGGCGATGTTGAATCACTCGTGTAATCCTGGTGTCGTAAGGTAATATATATATATATATATATATACGGGATATCTGAGAACAGTTTTGCTACCGCTTGTACAGAGAGATGTCCTATCTCAAGTTTTGCTCAAGTCTATATGGAGCGTGTAACAATGCTTGATTGAACGAGTCAATCTTCTAGTGAAGTATAAACGATTCAGAAATTCCTCTTGAGAATTCCGTTCCGAGAAGTCAATCAGAAATCTTGATAATTTAGACTGAGTTCTAATAAACCGAAATTTCTGTATAAGCGTTAATTAGCAATCGTTTATTAAATACTTGCATGCCATAAATTTTGGACACAATAATGCTAACCGTCTTTTCTGAATCATCAGGTACTTTGTCGGCACCACCATGATCCTACGTGCCGTTCGTACGATCAGCGCTGGCGAGGAGATCTCTGAGAATTACGGTCCTATCTTCACAACTACACCCGAGAATGAGCGAAAGAGAAGATTGAGAGTTCAATATTGGTTCGACTGCAACTGCGAGGCATGCACGGGGCATTGGCCGCTTCTGGAGGAATTGGATCCGACGGTACTCAGGTATTCACCGACAAAAATCTGGATATATTCAATATATAACTTGATTAATTATAGACTGTGTAAGATGTATATGCAGAGTGTATCTGGATTCTATCAACAAACAGGATAGACTCGATGTTGAAAAATAAGTAAACAAAAAAAGTCTTTGTAAACATATATTAAAATCTTGATTCTTCAGATAACACATTGAAAGAAAATGTGCTATCAATGAGTTGAGAATGCTAACGCAACGCTTTTTTACTACCTGTTTTTGAAGATAATATCTACCAATTTTGATAATTTTTGAATATTAATTGAAGGATCATTTACTGTGACTTGATATATTGTTGTTGACGTTTGTCGTGAGGAAAAAAAAAGGCTATTCTCCTTCACGGATGTGCCAACATTTTTAAGGAACTTGCAGATATAGCAGAGATGTTGGACAATTTTTATAACAATGTCTGTTACTTATTTTGTATAAAATACGATCTAACGGATAAATTATATCTTTTTAAAACTGAGATTGCGGCAGCCAAATTAAGCGTTTGTGTATATATATTTACTAAGACTTTGTTTGTATATCTTTCTTGTATAGAATCTATTCTGCTAAGTTCAGTTATATTCTGTATACATGTTGGAGTTATTAAACAAAACTAATGGTAAAAATACCTTCTCTAACGAAAATAGATTTCTTTTTCCAGATTTAAATGCGAGACCGGACCATCCTGCGGCAACGTCTTGCCAATTAGAAGCGACACGAACGAATTCATGATCGGATGTGTGAAGTGTGGTAAGAACACGAATATCTTGAAAGGTTTGAAAGCCCTGCAGGACACGGACGCGCTCTTTAAGGTGGCGTCGACGAATCTTGAAGAGAGTCGCAACGAGCAGGCACTGAAGGCTTACTTGGAGATCTTGAAGCTGTTGGACGAGACGTTGGCGTTGCCCATCAGGGATTATCACATTTGCCAGCAAGGAGTCAGACTCTGCGTTCTTGCTTTAGGCAACAAAGCATTTATTTAATTATAGCCAAATTCCAACGTTGTGTGAGCAATCGGTATTCTAAATCCCCTTATTTAATCGATTTTAAATTCTTCTCTTTTTCGACTATTTGCTCGTTGTCACGTTTTATTGCTAGTTTGCTTCATAATCAAGTCAATTTTCACCGGTAATCTCTTGAGTGTAAGTCAATAAAGAACACCTACGTTTAATTCTATGCTTTTGTGCTGGTACTTGCAAACTCGCGATACAAAGGAATTTTGACGGTCAACTTATCGTTCGAGTTATCGTTTACAATTTATTTGTCGTGTCTTAGATTTATACAAAATTATCATTGACAATACGACGCATTTAACGAAAATTTTGGTTTACCCAGCTCTCCACTGCACATTCGATAATCGTCATTCTGTGATTATATGTCTTGCCAAAGAAATGAACGATTCTGTGTATTTGGTTGCCTTACATGAACACATCCACTGATATAATTAACTTATCAACCTGGCGCTCGCAATTATCCGTCTACATGTATGTGTAGACACGTAAAGTGTAAGAGCGCAATCAATTGAGCGTTGTGCACAAGCTGTGTGTTGTGTGTGTGTGTGTGTGTAATGTTGTCCAGCACACTTTACACTCAAGCGAATAAATTTTTCTCTAATCCTTAAGAAACATATTTTTTCACTTTTACGCAGTTAATAAATTGCGGTTCAATTGTTTCATTTTTCTACAGAAAAAAAAAGAAAAGAAAAGAAAAAGAAAAAACAAAATCGTAGCAAAAAAAAGAACGATCTCAGTATAGCAAGGTATCTCTCTTTATAAATGAAAGCGGACAGCATCGGACAACATTAAATCGCTCAATTGTAGATGTGGATCCACTAAACGCACCGAAACACTCAACACAATAGAATGCATCATATATCGCTGTACTGTTAAAAGTATCATGACTGATCGCATTGCAGATGCATCGAAGCCTAAGGAATGATTAGATGGATCTCATCTTGCATGTATCGTAGATGCGTGTATTATGCGTAATAGTATGTTATACGTAATATTCAATAAAACTTACGGGACAAATACAGTGAGACAATAACACTGAATTACGCAAGATTTGTAATCTTTATGATGTAAGAACTTCTGTTCTCCTTTCTCCCCTCCTCTCTTTTCCGTATCCTAGTGTTTTCATTTATAATCGCCAAACGTGCATGATGTACGTGTGCGAGTACGTGTAATTGTGTTGCATATTGTAGCTAACGACTGATACTTATTTACATACAAAATTGTCTTTCGCTTTATATATTTTTTTTTCTGTCTTCCGTCCAGACGATTGTTAAGTCGATCCATTGTCTCTCGAACACTTTTAGCACCTAACTGGAATTAAAGAATATACGCTTAGAAAAGACGACGTACCCTGGTTAAGTGCATTTTATCTTATTCTTTTTCTCTTTCTGTTGCTCTTATCGCAAGAGAGGACGCTGCTCCCTGCGCGATGAATTTCAAAATCGAGGTGCGTAAAATTTAGAATTTTTCCCCGGCTCAATGACGAGACAGTGTGTGTTTCTTTCTTTTCTTTTTTTTCTTCTCGTCTATCCGATTCTTATTCTACGGTCACGCCAATTTTTAAAAGCTTTCGTCCCCTCGCAGGCGCTTGCGAGCGTCGTATTCAACTTTTCTTGCACCGGCTGTTCTTCAAACACAGATTATGTATTTAGGCATTTCTCGCTTTTTTCTTTTTTTTCTTTTTTTTTTATTTAGCAGAGAAATAGCATTTTCTTTCTTTATTGTCTCTTTTTTATAATCTTTTTTTCAGTTTTCAGTTTTAATTGTCGTTATTTTAATACCGTCTGTCACGGGAGTCCGAACGTGAGCGACGATCTCGGCTGCGGCTACGGGTCAGCGATCTTCTGCGAGGACTGCGTGATCTTGACCTAAAAGATCAAAGATTCTTTGATATCTCTCGTTTGAACATGAAGGCGAGATTATTAGAGTTGCGCATTTCCGCTCCGTCGCGTAACCCTCTCATAAACCCCTCGCTTATTATTATCAACACAATAACACAAAAAATATTAACCATTGATATCATTTTTGTATCTGGATATTTTGAATTACTAATCGACAATTTTCATCATAACGAAGTAATTCATTACAATTATGACGAGAAATAAACGATAACATCGAATGCGATAAATAAAATGCAAGATATTACGCTGTAAGTTTAATTCATTCAATTATTACTGCAATAATAATTTCCGAATAATGATCTATTGCATATCTCACAGAAGTTGCACTTGGATCAATCACCGCTCTAGATAGAATTACATTGTATGTACACTAGGTACAATTACAATGCAAAGATAATAAATATTGATAATTACTACTACTACTTTAATTGCCAGTTAATATTATTTCTTAAACACTTTGTAGAAATCGCTTATTTATCGTCATGATTGAAAAGAAGTTGTACTTCTTTTCGTTTTGTCGAATTAACAAATAAATAGAAAATAGCGGATTCTGCACGAAACGGAGCGGAACAACACGACAGAACACAGATATGAAAAACCATCGCAAGGCAACTGCAATAGAATTAGGATTATCTAACTCCTAATTTGCCTAGAGGGTGATATAAAAATTAGTTAGATACGATTAATAATGAATTAATACAAAATGGTGGCTCACCATAACAAATGCGAAACCAATCAAAGAAAGTAAAGAAAATATTATTATAACTTTAGTAATAATTAAAAAAAAAAAAAAAAAAAAAAATGAATTAACAATCTTTAACCAGGAAATGTTACATCTATAGATATATCGATCTTCACCGATATATCTGTAGATGTATCAATTTGTATTTATTACGTGTGTCCTCGGTCGAGAGTTCTTCGATCCGATGAATTCTCATCGTATCATCTAAAGAAGAGATCCCCATTACGGGCATAATTCCGAAATTTCCTTTCTTTGCCCAGCCTTGACATAGAACTGTGCTACAATCCTTCTTCTAGCGGATCAAATGGCACTCCTCGCCGAGACAACGACACAACAAATCCAAAACAAAGAATCAGCAAGAAAAAAAAAAAAAAAAAGGAAAAGAAATTACAAAAAAGAGATAGAGATAGATAGAGATAAAAAATCTTTGAAAATCTGTGTAATACCAGACAATTGTGAACATGTAGTGGTGGTTGGTTGGGTGGTGGTGGGATGGTGTGTAGGTGGTGATCATTTTGCTTTCGCTCGTTCGTAGGTCGATCGGAGGAGATTTTTCGGCGGTCTCTCGCGCGCAGTAGTCTCGACGTGGCTAATGCTCACACGTCTAACACATTTTAAGTGATGATCGACGAGTAGCAGTAGCAGTAGTAGTGGCAGTAGTAGCGGTAGCAATAGTAGAAACGTCGGTCTCTATGGACGAACGGTCGAGAGTCGTTTGCAGCCGAATGGACGCGCCGAGCAGAACGATTACTGAGTGGACAATTATTACTTTGCTCGACCCCATTATATGTATGCATCGCGGTTTGTTCAGATACAGATGGCAGCGGGTTGGTGGTTTTTTCTTTCACGGCGACGGAGGACTTTTCAGAGAACACATTTTCGACGAAAACTCGACGTATGCGCCGTCGTCGTCCCCCGGATTAAAGCTGATCTCGAAGAGTCGAAGCCGGCGGCTGTGGTCGGTCGATTGGTTGGTTGGTTGGTTGATTAATTGATTGGTTGGTTGATTGGTGGTTGGTGGTGGTGAATAGTGGTAAAAGAAAAGTAATAGTGGCGGTCTGTTTAGTCGGTCGAAGGGAAGAGTCGTAGTAGAGTGGTGATCGGTCGGGCAGTTTTGATTTTTTTTTTCCGTTTTGTGGTGCAACGGCGGGCGGGAGGACGACAGCGAGAAAGAACAAGAGTTTTCTCGATCACTGGTCCGCAGAGAGCGCAGAGCGGCGGAATAGTTGGTTGATTTTCATCGTTGAGTGTGCTGTGTGCGTCTCATGCGCGCAATGCGCACAAAAACGCATTTATACTGAGGACGATCATCACTTTGACGTGATGTGACGTGACGTGACGTGACGTGACGTGACGGACGTACGGACGGCTTCCTACCGGTGACTTGGTGGTGACTGATGGTGACTTGGTTGGTTGGGAAGTTAGTGGGCAGGCAGGCATATTTTTTTGTTCGAAGTTTTGCTTTTCGATTGCGACGACGATTGCGAGACGATTTTACATTTAGCTTTTTTCACGGTGGCTGGAGTAGTAGTAGTAGTAGCAGTAGTAGTAGTAGCAGTAGTAGTAGTAGCGGGGAGACGTAGAATCTGCAAACGTCAGTTTTAGCAATATAATCATCAACGTTATCACGCTCCTGGCCACTATATCCGCGCGAATATCTCTTTCGTTCTTTTTCTTTTTTTTTTCACTTCTCTTTTCGTACAGATAAGATCGCGGAATCGAAGACGAGATGTGACAATTGTGTTGTAGATACACGCGTGCTTCTCGCTTTTCGCCGTACCCGATCGATTTGCATTCTTGTTTATCCTAGACTGCCCACTCGAATGCGAATACGAAAGAAAAAAAAAAAAAGAAAAAAAGACGGAGAGAGAGAGAGAGAGAGAGAGAGAAAGATATAGAAAAAGAGAGGATCTCTCTCTGTGCCTCGTGCTGATATCGTCTCGGATCTATGTGATGGATGTATTTTTCGCTTCGATACACCTCGGATCTCATCGTGACGCACCAAAAACATGATATCGACTACTGGCTAAAATTGTAATTTCAATTTGTCGACGAATATAGGAATTTTTACTTTGTAATTTTTCCTTCATAACGCGGTGCGTACACGATGAGAGATGACCGAAGCGTCGGTCGTTCACCCTATCCAACCTATTCACCGTTACTACTTTTCGGTATCGGAAAGCTGCGAGAAGAGACTACTACTATAAATATTTACGATAATTGCCAGAGTCTCGCACCAACGTACGCGCGAGCTTTACGACTCGTCGCTTCTGACTTCAAATACCGAAAAGGTTTCTCTTCTACTCTGAAGCGTTTACAAAACTGACAACGGCAGCACTCGTTTTCGGCTTCCCACGAATCTCCGGGCAAAACTTGCTCACGAATCGCTATCGCGATTATCTCGCCTAAAGTCTAGACTCAATGTGCCCTGTTACCGCGTTTCTTTTCTACCCGCCTCCTCGTGTAACGATTGCGCGCGAATGCGTTCACAGAGTCCTGCCCTCCTCCAAAAACCCGCATGCCGATCGAAAGCCCTACTCTCTCTTTTCATACCGCTGCTCGAGTGTTCACAATCGTAACCATCTACATCCTCTTTACTTATTCAACCACAAATTTCACAATCGCATCGATGGATCACGGCGATGGAATTAATCGTAATCGACGAAATTTTTAAAGTAAAATACACATAAAAAGTAGATTTTATTTTCCATTTTGTATTTCTGTTAAATAACAGAATATAAATTTCGATTTTGGTCTTTTAACAAGAACCAATCTCGTGGGTCCAGCAGTTTCCATCACCGTTTCTTAGACGTCTCTAAACGCCTCTAACTAACATATTTCCCGTGATATATAAATATGTATATAATGCGTGCGATATATATATATATATACATACATACATGTGTGTGTGTGTATATATATATATATATATATGTGTGTATGTGTGTATATGTGTAATATACTACACGAATGCAAGCTCGTGGAGTATGTAATATATTTATAATACCTACTGCATTGCCACCGGTCTCATTTAGCTAGGGCCGCAGGTCCTGAAAACTCTCATGAAGCGAGGACGTAATACTAATGTGAAAAAGAGAGAGAGAGAGGAGGGAGAGGATTAAAAACGAGCAATTACCTCGAATATCGGCTAAACGATGATTGCCTCGGGCTTCTTGACCAGGATCTACAAAAGATTAAGAAAAACTAATGTACGTCTTGTTTGCCAATGCTTGTCAGATCGCCTCGAATCGTAATGAGAGATTTGGCTTTCATTTAATTTAGTAGTCGCACCTGAAAATTCTGGCAATCTTCAAAGGAAAAAGGAAAGGAGAATGGAAAGAAATAGAGAATAATAGAAAAGCAGAGAGAAAGGTAAAGGGAGAGGGAGAGGGAGGGAGGGAGAGAGAGAGAGAGGGAGAGAGAGAGAAAGAAAAAGGAGGAAAACAAAAAGAGAGAGCGAGAGAGAGAACCAATCAAAATGGATTTTTTGCGTAAGAAAAGCAGGATTAAAAGGAACGGGCAAAGTCTTACCTTGGGTAATGACCCAGAGATTTCCCACGAGGACTGCATGATCTGGACCTACAAATTTGTCAGAAAAAAAGATATATCGCACGTAAATTGTTTGCGAAAAGCATATGCATGACGACATTATGAGAGAAGATAGAAAATAGTGAGAATATGTAAGTATGTAATAAGTAGAATATGTAAGTGAAAATATGTATGCGTGAGTGAATAAGTGAGTGAGTGAGAGAGAGAGAAAGAAAGAAAAAGACTGAATGAGAGTATGTGTGTGTGTAAGAGAGAGAGAGAGAGAGAGAGAGAGAGAGAGAGAGAGAGAGATAGATAGATAGATAGATAGATAGATAGATAGATAGATAGATAGATAGATAGATAGATAGATGAGGGTTGCTAAATGGTACCCATAAAAACGTTACCTCGATTTTTGTCGGATGAGGTACAAATATTAAGAGATTTTGAACAGTGAAAAGAAATTATTACAATTATGTCTGTCCCTAACGAATTAATTACATCTCTTATTTCTTCTACCTCAACATAACAGAATTAGTTTCTATCTTTCCGAATATCTGTCCTTGCAAGGGACTCGACATGCAGCAGCATATATTTAATCACACTCTGACTAATCCCCCATAACTATCACCATAATTCATGCAACCGATTTAATTTAATGTTATGAATTTATAGAAGACAAAGATTAGCCAAAAGAAATAAAACAACAAAGAAATAAAAGAAAAAAAAAAGATACATAAACATATGTTTGTGCGTGTAGGTGCATAAACCATATACATAACGCATATGTATATTAGCATTCCTACATAGAAACATAGAATAAGAAATAGTAAGTGGAGATTAAATGAATCTCACGATGATGCACAAAAGAGTAGTTGTATTGAAAAAACAACCCGTGCATTATTTCTTCTTGATTAATCACACTCTTACACTCGGTAAGAGGAAGGCTGTCACCATCATATGTGTATATATATATATATATATATATATATGTATACATATATACCTACGTTGACAATGGATGTACACACTCTTAGCCATCTGTAGCAGTTCTAACGATTTTTACGCTGTGAAGTGTATATGTACTCACATGTATTGACAAAACATTTTTACCTGGAATATCGTGGGCCTGGTCTGCGGCCACCACCACCACGTCGGCTTCTACCAGATGACATCTCAACTCTCACTCTGGTGCCACAACAGCGTCTGGAATATAAATAACAATGTTTAATGTTAATTATGTTAAACGTGTTAATGTTTAATATACATAGATCTAAAACAAGATGCTACTATGAATTATTTGTCTACATTTTTTGTCTTTTTAGGAAAATATAAAAATTCTAGAATACAGATAATTAAGAAAATTATTGAACTCACGTTCCATCCAATCCTCTTACTGCATCCTCAGCATCTCGTGGATCTTCAAACTCTACAAAAGCAAAGCCAGGTGGATTTCTGGCGACCCATACGTTTCTTAATGGACCAAATTTACTAAATGCGCTTTCAATCTCATGTTTGCTGGCACTGCTGCCTAGATTGCCCACGTATACTTTGCAAGACAAGTCCCATTCACGGTAACGAGACATTTTCTGGCTGTTTATGGAAAGAAATTATAACACAGTTGAAAAATGTGTAAAAACAATAATAGTATATAAAGTTTCTCTTAATATAAGTGCACAAACGAACACGATAGAAATTACAATCACGATTATAATAAGTTGCAACGCATTAATTCATTAATGTAATTAGAATAAATAAGTTGGCTCGCCAATAAATATTGTGGCTTGATACGCGTTACGTGCGACGCACAACCTATTTCCTTGGCAGCCTTTGATACAAACAATAACTCCAAAAAGGTCCGAATAAGATTTCGCAAAACTTTCATTCAATTAATCAGAAAACGCATAATCACACCTAATTCATTAATTATTCGGAGCTCTGCTATGTCATACGTAGCTTATGTATTTATTCTTATTATCAATTTATATCCTGACTATTCATAACTTAAGCTTCTTCCATATGCAGTCTCTAGAGACGATCGATATTTTAGTATTGTTTGAAATCTTAGCTTTATTAACGCAATCAAGTACTATTACCTCCCGTCCCCTCGCGCTAATCCCGCCATTTTGATTCGATGTATAGCAAGACGTTCTTTGGCCCGACGATGGAATCGACGCCACGAGCAGTTTCTTTCGTATTTGTGTATTTCCTTGACGAAAATCGCAAATTCGATTTCAATTGGAAGATACACAATTATCTCACGATCAATACTTACCTTCGTAAAGATTATACGAGAGAAGCAAGTGCACAAGCTGCTACCGTAAATATGTCCAACCCGTACCAACGTGCACGCACAAATGTGACAAAATGGCGTCTATCGAAACTCTCTTTCGTATCTATCCTATCTACGAATGTTGCGCCATTACTGAGTTACTAATCGAGTCAAGCGTGAGTCTAACATTAGTAAAATGTGAAATATATCTCTTGTGTGATATTGCTGAATTATTACTAAAATTATTGTTGGCAAAATTATTGTAGAAATTTGATTAAAGTTAACGCACAATATATAGAAAAATATTAAATACGGCTTACTGCTGAACGAATCGACCAATCATAGGCGAGGATTGCAACATTACCTTGGATAATTGGTGTATATAAACGTTCGATATGTCAACTGCGGAACGGTTAGTACATTTTCTTTCAGTATATTGCAGAATATAGTAGGATGAAACTGCTAAATAAGGAACTCTTGCACCATCTTTCCAAATATTTTATAATTGGTAAACATTATTTCTATTTTAGAAAAAAAAACTAACCTGATCCAACACAAGCATTTTCGGGGTAAGGAAAAGCCCCTACGTGCTACTATGCAGAAAGAAAAAGGAGAGAGGTCACGGGCCGCTTTTAGCCGAGCCCAGTGTGAGGCGCCCTCTGTACAACCGTGCACATCAACTACGATGCCAATGTCCACGACTCTTTTCTGATTTCCCCCACCACGCACGCACACATAGCCGGCTCAGTCTATCCGTGTGGACCACGCGCTCGGCAATCGTCGGCGCGCCGAGCGACAGAGAGATATCATTCCCTCCTTCTCGCTCTCGTGTTCGCTCAGCGACGCGAGCGAGTATGGCTGCGTTTAGTAGAACAAAATGATCAGTGAGCGCTCAGTGATTATTGTCTGTGATTGGAGCATTCTTTTAGATTCTTCATAGACCCAGAAGTATTTACCAATCAGGAGCGAGACTCAGTGGAAAATCTAGTAATGTCCAACTGTTGAGTCTGCTGAATGCGGCCAATATCTTTCCCTTTTTCTCGCTCTCGTTCTCGCTTAGCGACGCGAGCGAGGCTAAGGCCTAATACACAATGCAAAAGCATAGGGAATAGGAATAGGGAATAACACAGGCAACAGAAATACCCAGATTTCACCTTACGAGCAATCGTGCATCTATGCATAATAGACATACGTTTAGGGCCAGAGCACAGACTTCTGCATAACGCATAATACACAACGCATAAGAGAATCAACCAATCACAGTTCTTCATTTTTGTTCTGAGGAGGGAAGTATGGACCCAGAAATATTTACCAATCAGGAGCGAGAATCACTAAGCGCTCACTGATCACTTTGTTCTGCTGAACGCAGCCATTGGTTGCGTTCAGAAAACAAAGCGCTCACTGAGCGCTTAGTAACTATTGGTCCTTACTGTTAGATCCTTACATTCAGACCAATAACGTTGACGAATTACTCAACCGTTGTGTGACCGTTGTGTTTTCTGAACGCAGCCATTGTGTTTTGGGCTTTAGCCTCGTTCGCGTTGCTGAGCGAGAACGAGAGCGAGAAAGAGGGAAAGATATCTCTCTGTCGTTCGGCGCGCCGACGATTGCCGAGCGCATGCTCCACACGGATAGACTGAGCCGGCTATGTGTGCGTGCGTGGTGGGGGAAATCAGAAAAGAGTCGTGGACATTGGCATCGTAGTTGATGTGCACGGTTGTGCAGAGGGCGCCTCACACTGGGCTCGGCTAAGTGGCCCATGACCTCTCTCCTTCTTCTCTCTAGTGTATGTATTGTTTACTACTTTTTGATATATGTACAATGTGTTGAAGAAATGTCCCATTTATGACAATCTTTTTTTTAATCACTTTCTAATAAACAATAAGTGACAGGATTAAAACTTGTTGAAGGTTACTCAGTACCTCAGTTACTTCTAAAATACATCCTAAGATCAAGATTATATATATATATATTTTGGAGGTAGGACCTCTACCTCTTAAAGTAATTTTATCCACATCCAATATCGAATAATATAACATTTTTAAGTAATTATGAGTCGAACTCATGTGAAAATTCAGCTGTAGCTTAATTCACTGTGTGCATGATATTCATCTTACTCACTTATCTTATAATATTTCATTGTATAAAATTAGGCATAAAATATTTTACAATTTAGAAACATTACATTTACTTTACATATATAATCTGATATTTAGAATTGGAATTTTGGGAGAGTTTTAGGAATTAATTTTACATTCAAAATTTCACAATGGTTATATATATATATATATATATATATGCAATTTCTATATATGCACAAGTTCTGATATAATTCAACAATACTTTTTCTATATTATGGTACTCCATACATTTCCATTTATACTATTTATTTAATTAAGACCCCATATTTAATGAACCAGTCTTTTGTAATCTATTTTTTCAAGTTGCACTAATGGTCTTAATTGTTCTGCAAATATTCTCATGTCCTCTGCAATAGCATCGTGTCCACTAGGTGCTAGCACACTTAGTTCTACCAAATAACTTTGTGATATAGGTTCCATGCCACCACCTTCCATCTTGCCTTGATTCATTTTAAAGATCTTTGTAACAGTAACTTTCATGCGACCCTTGCGAAACATATAACCTCGCGCTATATATTCAAAATCTAGCTTGCAGCCTAGCTCAGTTAAGAATTCTACTACAGTATTACTGGTAGCTATATCAATGCTACTGCGAACAATTGTAGGTCGTGACTTATCACCTAGTTCTGGTTGACCAATATATCGTAGTTGCCATGGCATATCCGCATGACTTTGATCTAATGCACGTCGAACCCGTAGAAGCAATGGTTGTTCTTGTGGGGTACCTCTGGAAAAAATATAATTTTTAATAAAGTAGTAAATATGTTTCAAATATGTTTAAAACAATATAGACACCCAAGTATATATCAATAAAAGAAAAAATTAAGTGAATGACTTAAGTAACAGTACCTGCGGATGCTAAAACACATTTCATGATCATCAAATTGCTCATGACCAATATCAACATTGTCACAAAGACCACCCAATCTGTGTAATAGCACTTCTACACAACTGTCCAGCACTGATCCCTGCAGCAGATACTCTTGATTAGGGATTATATTGGATTTAAGTGCTGCACTCAGACTGTCCATGGCAGTGCTAATGGGAGCAGTCATGATTATTCTGGTAGATTTTAATAAGAAGCACCAAATTTCAACTGCTTAATATAAATCAGAAAAAGTACAAATCTTATAAATAAAGATTAATAATTATAGAAAACTTCTTTTCTTTTTTGTAAATTGTTCGGGAATGTTACATTTTTAGAGAAGTTATCGTATATTTTTTTTAGAGTATTTCGTTCTGATGCAAGCAGAATGTCTCTGTACATATGTAACAGATAAATACATGTGAGGCCGATTTCGCATAGGACGCGGTAACGCTTGCCGCGCAGCGGGTTCCGGTCAGCAAGACGCTGAATGGCTGTCGCAGTATTTCCTAGCCAACGCCGCGCAGGGAGGGCACCCAATTCGACACAGCACGATTGGACCAACCAACCGATGCAAAGTATTATCTGGTGAATTGCTAGATTCAACCAATCATTTATTTTACTTTGGGCCTGTTCGTTTTGTCTGCACTGCTGAACTGGTGCGTGAAGTTAAAGCGAGACAAACATAGGTTTTCTCACTTCAACTTGTCACACCAGTTCAGCAATGCAGACAAAACGAACAGGACTTTTGCTTTTCCAATTATGCTGCGTCGAATAGATATACACCCCCACGCGACAAGCATGCCGCGTTCTCTGTGCAACTGGCAACAATTTCCTGAATTGATATATATACATTGGTGCACAATAAATTAGAATAAAACATAATATATATTTGTTTTATTCTATTACCAATTTAGGAACTTCTTCGGAAAATAATAAATTTTATATTGCACTCAAGCACAAGTCTCTTGATTTGTTCTTGTCAGTTGCACTGCTGAACTGGTGGTGAAATAAGTTAGAATGTGAGAAGAAATATAGTTATCTGATTCTAACTTATTGCACCAACGGCGCGATTCTTTAACTCGTTATTGGAGTTAACGACACTTTCGTTATCGTTGCGCAGCTTTTGTATACCGTAAAAAAGCTGCGCAACGATAACGAAGCTGTTGTTAACTCCAATAACGAGTTAAAGAATCGCACCACACAGTGCAGCTAAAAAGAATAGAGCAACTGTTAAGATTTATGACATTCGCACATGCATTGAAGCATGTGCACGAGGGCACAGTTTCAGCGGGAGACGTTGTCCCACGACTTTCCAAGGCTATTCTCGACGAGGCCTAGGGATTCGGAGGCACCGTAAGTTGTTAGCACACTCGTCAGCGCGATGGAGAGGATGCGGCAGCCATTTTGGATTATCGGCGTAGCACCGCGAGCCCGCGTATGTATGCGTGCGTGTGTATAGTGTAACGAGGAAGTCGTCGTCGCGTATACTTGGAGTGCATCACGTCGTCGAGACGAAGGAGTTTCATTGTTGGTGATTAGTCGCGTCGCGTAATAACCCCGACGACGGTAAGATGGGCCGGAAGAAGAAGAAGCAGTCGAGACCCTGGTGCTGGTATCCTTTTTCTTACTCTCATCAGAAGAACGACAAGAATGACGATGACGATGATGACGACGACGACGACGACGACGACGACAACGACAACGACACGACGACACTAGCGGTCGTCGCGTTTACGTAATCATATTTTTAGATCGTATACGTTCGCGCTGAGGAGGAGGTTCGAGGAGCACGATCGAGCCCCACATACGGTGATAATTAATACGAGCGGTCGTGAAGCGATCGATTCCCTCGGGAAAATTGCGAAACTATACTCGGCGAGAAGGCATGTGAGTGTTGCTCGTGGCGAAGGCGGGGAAATCGATATGCACGATCTCCTCGCGCCACCGCGCCACACGTGCATCTGTGTGTGGTGTATGTACGTGTGAGCGCAGCTGTTCTCTCACCGATGCATACGACCATGCATACGACGACGTTACATTGTGATGTAACGGAAGTTGCCTATGCGGAAAGGCTTCGCCGCGAAAATAAATCGGGGAAAATCGATCTCGCGTTTGACCCGTGAGATTTATAAGTATTCCTCAAATTCCCCGAACTCTCTTGGTTTCTCGAGCTACACTTGTCTAGCCAATGGCCCCGTTGTACTCTTCTGAAAAGTTACCGCAAATTTAAAAAAGGTACTATTTGTGAAAAGCTTTCTGTAGAAAATTCCTTAACGCTTACCAAGGTACTGTAATCGAGAATTCGAAGATGAAAAGATTCTGATTCAGCATCAGAAGGCAAAACATTTCAAATGTCACATATGTCACAAGAAATTGTACACAGGACCAGGGCTCAGTATCCACTGTATGCAGGTAATATGTTTCATCGTGTTAATGTCTTGATACTCAAATATTACTTTGATACTCAGATAGTGTGAGAATATTGCTGGGATATCTGAATAATATTTTTATTTTTCTGGTATTCCCTAGGTACTTACTTAATTCTTGTGAAAATTATCTGGGGATACTCAAGTATCATGATTAGTGTAGCATAATTTCTTACAAGAACAACAAACAAAATTAGTTGAAATCAGCTGCTGTGAAAATCAATAACAGATGATAAATGATAAATGGGTATTATCTAAGACTAGTTAACTTATGATTTTTCGTTTCAATTATTTGAATATCCCATTATTTTGGGTAGTATACCTAGATTATATCTGCGAATTTGAGTATTGGATAGTTACCTGGTGGCCATCCTTATGCAATATGTTAAATTATAAACTTGATATTAAAGTTATAAAATTATGAAGTTACAGTGTGATCAAACAAATTTTTTTTTAATACTTATTGTAGGTACACAAAGAAACTATAGACAAGGTACCAAATTCGTTGCCGAATCGTAGCGACATCGAGATAGAAATTTATGGAATGGAGGGCATACCTCCAAACGACGCAAAGGAACACGAGAGGCAACGAAATGGTGGTAGGCCAGGTTCACCCAGTTCTGGCGAAGATGAGCCGGTGACGAAGAAAGCAAAACCGGAGGGTTTGCTGGGCTCAGCGCCGGCGATGCCTGGAATGGCCGGAATACCTGGGATGACGCCACAACCCACTTTACCACCGATGCCACCTGGTATGGCACATCCTAGCATGGCACCGCATCCTGGTATACCGCCGCATCCTGGAATGCCACCTATGCACCCCATGATGTCGATGGGTCACGTGGGTCCACCGTTTATGAGCTCGAGGTGCGTAATTTGTTAATTACCTCAATCCAGAAGCCAAACCAAATAAGGGATTTTCATATTATTTTGCATTATTGTGTAATCTTTATATCATAATCATTCTATAACTATTATCCTTTTTTATGATTTTACGATCATTTTCACGTTATCATTACGCTTGTCTTTCAGTATGATGTCCGGCATGACGGGTATGCCTTCTGGTATGCAACCGCCTGCGTCAGGCGCGTCGATTCCTCCGACGCGTCCACTTTTCCCGAGTGCCGCGGCCGTTTCGACGGCGGCGTCAACGGCGGTCACATCCGCGCCTCTCGGGACAGATTTCAAACCGATCACGTCGGTGGCAGGCGGCTCCATAGGGCCGGTAAAACCGACATTCCCCGCTTACAGCACCGCCGAGACTGCTGGCACCACGTCTAGCAACAACCTCGGTAGCGATCAAAAGGTGAATTTAATTGCAACCACCGGGGCTGCCAGTAAAATCATTCATCCTCCGGAAGATCTCAGTTTGGTAAGTCTATACGTTTATATCTTCGGTACATCATCAGGATCCATCGGATTGAGTCTAAATTTTTGAATTTCTCTATTGAGCCGTTCTAATTATTCGCTTATTATTAATCGGTATTTCATGACTTGTATTTTTCTCGGAGATCTTCCAGAAAGTGTAAAGGGACGATTTATTTATTTCTATTTTCTTTTCCAAATGGAATTATCTTAAATTCTCTAAATAGGATATAATTTGTTCTATTTTATAATTATCATACGATATTACAATATATACCGATATTGGCAAGCTTTTTTTTTCTTCATTCGATATACATAATCGATTCTAAAACGCACATTGGTCGGTGGTCTTCATCTTGCAGGAAGAAATTCGAGCGAAGTTACCGAAGTACCAACGTCGTGCCGATGAGCCGCGATCGGCGCAGTCGGAGGCGAGCCAACAACAACAACAGCAAGCTGCCGCGTTGCAGCAAGCGCAGCAACAGCAACAGCAGCAGCAGCAAGCGCAGCAGCAGCAACAGCAGCAACAAGCGGCTGCTGCGAACGCGGCCGCCGCGTTTCAGGATCAACAGCAGCGACAGCAGGCGGTTGCGCTGAGCGCCCTGCAACAGCAGCAGCAACAGAGGTTTCCGAGGCCGCCGCAGGTGATGGTACCGGCCTCGGCGGCCGCGATGCCTGTGAATTCGGTCGCCTTAATGGCACCACTTATGCGACACACGATGACACTAGCCGCGCCTGCTCTCATTCATGGAGGTAACATGATGCGACCGCCCCCCATGGGCATGCCACCAGGTAAGTCTCTACGGGTTTGAGCTTCGAACAATTTCCGCGTTCCCTCCTTCACGCCGTCGCCGTCAGCTCCCTTGTCTGTTTATCTCCCCTTCGGTCATTGTGGCCGAAATGCTGAGGATTCCTCCCTTCGAAATATCGCCCCCCGCTGATTACTGAGTTTTACGATATCTTCGCGACCGCTTCGTTTTTTCGACATACAAATGTGTCCTCTTGAGCCTCTCTCGTCTGCGAGAATGCGCAGTCGCTCGGAATAGAGTCGAGAATCCGTCGCGTCGTGATGCAAAAGCGACATTTCCGATGGGATATAGATATTTCTTTATTTTTTATCCTCCTTAAAGGGCTCCTGGACTCTCTCGTGTTCATATGACAATTTTTAAGTCTTCTTTTTTTTCTTAACCATATATTTATTGAGAATTTAGAGATTTTCCATTTCTTTTGTCAAATACTAGCTAAGTATCACAGATACATTATATTTAAATTTTTAGTATATACATAACACATTATGACTGAGTGTTCTTTTTCCGTTGATGACTTAATTTCAGTTTTGCTGGCTACAGAAGTTACTCAATTCGCGTATCACGTTAATGTGTCATCTCATGTGCAAGTATATTTATAAAATTATTTTAATTTTATCAACTCTTATCGAAACTAAAATTCTCTCGGAAATGCGAATAGCTTCTTTATCTTTAGACGTAGTTAACGCAAACCTCGTCTATCATCCTTGTCTCATTTTTCGCGATCGAGGTTTTGGAAAACAATCTTATCCACACGAGAAACGAATAAGACAGAAAAAGAAAGCGACAGAAAAGATACTTTTTGAACAGTAATTGATAGTTTTATCTTTATTTGCGTCCAATTCGCCGTATCGGATAATTGCATTTTTGTTATTTGAGAAATTATCACATCACTAAACGTGATAGCAAAAGATAATAAAAGTGACAAAACGGTTCAGAGGAGCGGAGAAGTCAGGAAATTGATGACGTGTGCATGAAATTGTTATGCTCAACAGAGGCAAAGAGAGCGAGAGAGAATGTGTGTATGTGTGAGTGAGAGAGAGAGAGAGAGAGAGAGAGAGAGAGAGAAAAAGAGAGAAAGAAAGGTAGAGATAGAAGCGAAAAGAATTACGACCACTGTTCGGTATAACTGTTAGCACGCTCTCAAGATTTTTCAACTGTACGCCAGATTTCAATCTCACGATAATCTCACGACACAGCGTGTCTTGTGCGTTGACGTTTTTTTAACGGTGCGTTTGCAGGGCGCCCGGTCACTCCTTGGTGAGTGTCGAATGAACCCAGTCTGGTTACTAAAACCGCGTTTTATACCAAGCGCTACAAAGGTTGGTCCTTAGCAATTAGCATGCGGTGACATGGCCTACATATATATATATCTATATATACATACATATATATCTATATACATATATATCTTGTTATATTTATTATTCTTATATCGTTAATTAATCTTATATCATTACTGTCATCATTGTCATTAATACGCATATACATTTATTACGTATACGTGTACATATATACGTACAGCGGCTCGCGCAAGTGTTCGAAGGATGTCGCGCACATCTAGGATTCATTCGTACCGCCGACTCGAACAGCTTCCGCGAGCTACCGTGTGTATATATTTCCGTATATTTATATTATTGTCACACTGGGCAGGTTGGGGGTCGAGCGGCCAACGACACGTACTTCCTACTTCCATCTGTTCCAATTTCTCCGACGAACGCTCGCATACGGCAAAAAGTCGCACTTTAATTTTGATGAGGACCCTCGAGTCCAGGATTTCGTGAAAATGCCTCCTCTCGTAGAAACTAGAGTAACGAAGACTGCTATAACACATAACCAGTAGAGATAATAATATAATAGCAATAAAAAAGTCGGCATTATATGATGCATAATCGATGCATCTCTACTCTGTCATGTCTCTAAATTCATCTTTATCTTATCTTTATCGATGCGTCTCTCGCATCTTGCGTACGATGCTCTTCCGGCTCATGACAGAGTACGAAAGATTGTATACACAATTTTTTTATCTTATTTGTATTTTACATAGTTAATTACGAGATAAAAGAGAGAAATGGCGAGAGAGAGAGAGAGAGAGAGAGAGAGAGAGAGAGAGAGAGAGAGAGAGAGAGAGAGAGAGAGAGAGAGAGAGAGAGAGACTTCCGGCCGCTCGGCTGTTATATTATTTATATCGTATAAGTTCTTTGTTTCCTACTTATGTTTCGTTTCAGCTTCTTTATTCACTTTCTCGATTTAACCATGTTTTTACTCTTCTTACGACTCACTCGCCATTATTTATCTCGCCAGCCGTGTTATACCATCCTGTCTCTCTTCAGTATTACTTATATATATATATATATAGCTTGGAATCCTGGTGTTGTGATACAGTAGTGGAGAAACTGCTTTTTTGGGCACGGTACTGACAGTCGTTCAAAGTTGTCTTCGTTCCTAAAAAAAAAAGAAAAGAAATGTACACACAAATGAGACACAAAAGAAGAAGAAAGAGAAAGAAACTGACAATAACTGCAATAATTTTCGCGTAATTTTTTCTTCAATGATTTGTCCCTTCCTTCTTTTTAGATTATTAGATAATTACTAGATCAGGAGATAGACGTTGTTTCCAAATTGCATGACGAATTTTATATATGAGCGCGACCATTCGCTACTTATGATTGGGGTACGATAAAGTATTGACCAAAATCATGGTCAAATAATAAATAAACGAATGAAAGGATAAAGAGGGAAGGGCTCGGCGTCGTTACTTGGCGTTCTTGGCGTGCACGTCGGTGCATTCTGTTCGATTTCTTTTTCTTTTCATGGAAAATGAGCAACTAGCAACGAGAACGAACGTAATGTATCTCCCTTACACTATAGCCTAGCTTTTGTGTTACACGAAAGATCTTAGATTAATAAAAAAGAAAAAAAATTGTCGAGCCAACCAACAGTAAGTAAACGATTTCACGTTACTCAGTATATCTTACGTAACTCTTGCGCTCGATTGAGGATCCGCGATTAACAATTTCGTCTTTTTCGATGACTTGGCCCTTGTGGCACGTGATACGAGCGAGAAACGGAATTAAAGGATGTGTCGCATGCGAACGAAAAAGAGAAACGACACTTTTCAACGCATCGCAACATTTTAATGGCGAATTACATCGATATCCTGATTTATCGTGTCTCGGAGCCTCTCCATTTCTCTGACGTTTAAAAAGGCTAGCGTTTCTAAGGATACGTCCGGGAAGTGCGAGTGACAGCTGAGCGATCCGCGGGCTAAGATGATATTCGAATCGGTCGCGCGTTCCCAAACGAGACCCGTATACTTTGTATATGGTGTGAGTTTTTTTTTATTGTGTGATACCACCTTGTTGTAAGTTCTTTTTTTTTTCCTTTTTTTTCTTTTTTTGTTTATGACTTGTATTGCGTATGCTGCGCACTGCATGCTAAGCTGAGTTCTCTCTTCGTACGTACACATATACCTATGTATTTACCGTGAATAAAAAAAGAATAGCCGCACATCGATCATCCTTTTCGGTACAAATTCCCACGAAAGAACGGACAAAATATTGCCGCGAAGATATACTGTGGAATATGCATCGCTTTCATTTCGATATTGATACATATATATATATCATATATATATATATATATATATATTGCGGCAATATTTTTCTCTTCGCGTGAAATTACATTCCGCTGAGAGAAGATGAGGTGTGCGAGATACTTTTTTTATTCATTGTATATCTAGTTTGGTGACTCGCATTTAATGAGGTTGCTGGGTAGAACGTAGGTGTACTGCCGAACAAGATCGACCACTCTGTAACCAGATGCGTGATGTAGTTCTTTAGAAAGAGAAAGAATATATATATATATATCTGATCTGGAATATATATATATATACACACATATATATATATATATATATTCGGAAAAGTTGCGCAAATTTTCGCAAGGAAGTGTTCTTCGCTTGGGGATTAAATGCAAAATTCTCGCTCAGTTGACTAATACTCGGCAGTAGTTAGACAACAAGATCGCACGCGATTGTGACGTCTAAGCTAACTTACGTAACTCAATGTAAAACTACTTTCTGTTGCAACGATCGATCGATCAGCTGTCACATTACTATTTTCTTCAATGACGAAACATCTCACAAACTTTTTGTTTCGTACTGAAGAATAACGTGCGACTCTTCAAAAGAGATTCTATACGAACGAGGATATAATAAGAACCGCGCATCTGACGACACGCGGATTACAATATAATGTGAACAGTCGCGACGTAAGTACCATTATGACTAGTATACGGAATGCTTTCGACTTTGACAGAATCATCTTTGAAAAGCGCACAGAGGCGCCCAAGGCATGAAAAGTTCATGCGAATCCTTTTCTTGCCTCGGCAGCCTCTTGTTGCGCTGTCGTGAAGTTTACTCTGTTAAAGTCGGAAATGACCGGTATGCTGAGGATACTTCAAAGAATGAGAATGAGAATGAGTGAGAGTGAAAGTAAGAGCAAGAGAGAAGAGAGAGGGAGAGGGAGGGGGGAGAGAGAGAGAGAGAGAGAGAGAGAGAGAGAGAGAGAAAAGGAGAAATTCCATGTGACGTTTGCGACGTCGCAATGGTCGCAAACATTCACTCGCTCGCACGTGTCGCGTCGTGCTTTCTTTTTCGCAAGATTTTACTGGCTGCGGATCGTACTGATCAATTACTGTGTTACCTTGCAGGTATGATAGGAGCCATACCACCGGGTGCGATGCATCCGGCCTTTCCCATGGGATTCCCGGCGCCGATGCTAGCACCGATGATGCATCCACGCTTCAGATGATCACCCCCTATGGACGGGCCCAATCCCCCGCCGTTGCACTTCGTGCTGTGGGCCCGCCCCTAAGTCTCGCTGGGGTCTGGACCTGACCGAGAAAGAGACACGGACATATATAGTTGACACGACGAGGAAAAAGGGAAAGAAATGAGATATATGAAAAGAGAAAGCAAGAGGAGAGGGAGGGGGAGAGAGGGGGGAAGGAGAGAAAGATAATGGGAGTCGATTCGTGCGGTGAAGTTCTCGCATCTACTTTGATTTACACCGCGCAATTCGATCGCATCCTCTCCCATCGCGACGGTTGGATGATTCAAGGTCCTTATTTTTTTTTTTAATCATATCGTTGAATGGAAGACAGATGAAACTACACAGACAGACAGAGACAGAGAGAGAGAGGGGGGGAGTGAGAGAAAGGGAGGGAGAGAAAGAGAAAGAAAGATTGACACACACCGCACGCCCACGTCAGTGCCTGAGAGGATTTTTTCGAAAAATCGCGCGCGCTGGAAACGGTCGATTTTTTCGTCCTCTTCTTATGCTACTACGATTACTGTCACTATTACTGCTACTTCTTTTTTTCTGTCTCTTCTTTATCATCATCATCATCTTTACCTACCACAAAATGTCAGCAAAGCAAACACATACGTCAATTATCCATTCGACGCGAGAGCGGTACAAATTTATGAGATCTATTTTGAACACGAAACCGTATCCAAGATGGATCGTACGAATTATGAGATTATCTTGCTTTCACGACGAGTTCTTTTTGATCACAGCATTGATTAATCGTGACGCGAAAAAAATGAATTGATTGTAGTTTCGACAACAACGAAATGTCACATACCATCCCTTGTTTTCTCCTTGTTTAAAGAGAGAAAGAAAAAAAGATAGAGAAAGAGAGGAACGAGAGAGTGGGAGGGAGTGAGAGTGAGAGTGAAAGAGATCCTGCTCCTTTCGCGCCAGTAGACCGTTTCCACGCGCTGTCCCTCAGCCTGTGCACCAGACCTTTTGGAGGAGACGCGATCGCGGACAAGGTGGCGCTTCACGCTGCAGCTGGACTCGAATCGCGATCCTCTCAACTAAAGTAGGATTCCCGAGTGAGTCTAAAGGCGATATTTCGATAGTTCGATCTCCTGCATATTTACAATTGCCTCAAGTATATGATTTTTCGAGTTATCATACGGTTATTTAATTGACCAGATGGTATCTTGAGATCATCCAAGACCTTACTTGAAACAATTTAAATACAAGATCGGATTATAAATATCTGTCTAAGGGAGCGGAGACAGTCCCTCTCGGAACTGCTCCGTTTCTGTTTTTCGAAACTTCTTAATCTTCATCTCGCGATAATCACAAGCTAACTCTCGAGGTCAGAGGGCTCGCGGTGTTCGGAGTGATCGAATACGCATCCGCGAATCTTGAAAACGCGAGCGCTAAAAGCGCGTTACTTCTCGGTTTTTCCCCAATCTAGGATATTTTGCGTGAGTTCTGCTAACTTTGTTTTCGAGCAAATTGAAGCTTACGTGTCACATCCTTGCGTAATTTATTTAAATAGCTTTGATCCAAACCGATTAAAAAATCCGATCTTCAGAATTTCTCTCTAGTGAAAGTATTCAATGATCTTTTGCGTTTTGGTTGGGATTTTTGAGAATTGAAAAAAAAAGTTACGAATAATAAGTTTAGCGTGCCTACATAGGATATATATTATGTTGGATATCGAGTTGAACTCGAGTTTGTTAATGTACGGCTTCAAGATATAAGTTTTTCTTTCTTTTATTCTACTTTTTATCATTTTTATTTCGAGGTTTAGATCGATTATATGGGATGCGTTCTCGATCGCTCCGTGTAAGATAAAAAAAAATAGCGTAATTCTTTTGTCCCCGGGGCGGTAAGTTAAATCCCTGTGGTTCGTTCAGGGTGTTATTGACGGCGGAGAATAGTCTTGGTACGATACACGTTTTGTCGAAGCAGAATCAAGAGAACCGGAATCAAGAGAGAGCATATATTGATTCGAAAAATTTGGCCACTCTCACGACACACACGTTACAGTTTAGAACTTTTGCTAGCCGCAGTGTGAAGATTCGCTCGCCTCAGGTTAGTCTGTCGCAAATTTTATTTTGTTAACACTCTACGGTCAAGTCGATGAACTCCGTGCGACACGGCGAAAAAGAAATAAAGAGAAAATTATGATATTAAATGACATTAAAATAGGGGAAATTTTGACCAGGGAAAAAATTACGATCAATATTTATATAATTTACGAAACTATAATTTCCTTGGGAGATGTTATCGAGAAGATGTTATCTTTACTCTCGAGTGCGATATTTTGTTAATTACATGTAAATTTACCAAAAATTCGAGACTCTAACGAATGTTTACATTTGCAAGTTGACCGACTGGATTTTAACGTTTACAAATTTTGTAGAGATAATTGGCAAAATCCAGTTGAAGTACATTACAGATATGTTGAATAAATATGCCATTCGCATGAATCATTCGGACGAATTTAATTTGTGCGATTGAAAACGCATGACCGCTCTCTCGAACGCCGGGTCGACGATGAGAGTAATCGGCTCGACTTAAGAAAAAAAAAAAAAGCCCCCTTTCCCTTGCAAGGAACATGAGTCGGCGACGCATGAGTGAGTGGTAAGTACGGAGGGTGCTCACGGAATCGAACACCAGCTCTCTACACTCGACTCACGCCGTTTTCTTCACTCTTCCTTTACCACGTCATCGGATTGCCGCCGATCGTAGAGCCTGATCGTTGTGATTGAATCTGTACAGACTTTACACACGTCCGTTCTTTATACAGCTGTATCGGTTTTCTAACGATTCTAACGAAGTAGCGCTTGCGCGCGCCACACACCCTCGGGTTTGCTGCTCTACGATCGGAAACGCTCGATTTTTCTTCGTCCTCTCCACAGCAGACGCGGATTTTCGGACTTTATTCCTATTCTATCTTCTAACTGGCACTTTTCCCCATTCTCTTCTATCTATCTTTCGTCCACTTAACATTTTATCTTTATGTAAGTCTCTTTAGGGTGCCTATTGATTGCGGTGGTTACGGCTTCTTTTTCCACCTCGATCTTCGAGCCCGTCTATTAGGAATTCTTCTTCGTAGAGGAACTCTCTAGAGGAGGAGGGTCTATCCTGAAATGGAGTCAGACTTAACTAGGAGCACATAAAGATTGGTCAGAGCTTCGGTTTCGAATAACATAAATGGTCGTTAACGAAGTCCAAGGCTGCGAAATCATCGTACGACAATCATTCGTCAAGAGCAGAGTGTACTATCGTTTCTCGTTTGTATATTTGCTTCAATAGGCACCCTGCTAGTTTTCTATTCTTTCTTGACTCGACTCTCAATCATCGCTATCATCATCATCATCGTCGTCATCGTCATCATTATCATTATCACTATTATTCACCACCATCACAGTCACCAACCCGGTACCAACACCTCCTCGACAAATAAAAGAAATACGAAACAGCATTGAAAGCGCGCCGTACAACACGTGTACGTACCTAATCTACGCATCGTTATTATAATCCTTTATTTTTCAGGGATTGCCCTGCCAAATTCGCTCGCTGCGCGAACATAGCGCGCCTTCTCTCTCGCGCGATATGTACAAGTCTCGTTTCTTCGCGTGTCCCTTCGGATCGTCGATGACCGTTCAAGTGGCCAAGAGAAAAATTGTCGAGAAACGATTTTTTTCTCAAGTGCCTGAATAGATACGCGCGTTCGACAACGGCGAAAAAGGAATTGTTTGACAAAGAAACCTGGAGAAGGGAGTGTCTAGAGGGATGTCGAGTCACGTGATATTGTAACCACACACGGTAACGGTATTACGCGAAGTGGCCGTTAAGTGGTCATTTTCGATCCATCGTGAAAAAAGAAGAAAATGTAAAAGTTTCCAAATTGAAATATTTCTTCTCTTCTTTTCTTGGAACAATTGTACATACGTATTGTTCAGATGCGAGATTAATCTAGCGAACTATGAGAAGCACAAAATTAGAAAATTTTGCGATTCTCCCTCGGATCCTCGCGAGGCAAGAGGTACAAGCGCGCACGTTCTCGCACTCTGCGATTCGGTAGGGCAATCTAACGGCAGAATTGGACATGTAGGAATTCTGTTATTTATTGAGTGTCATATTATCGACAGTTCCGAATAAAGACGTTCTGTGGAAAGATCGAAAGTTTGGGCATAGTCTGCTGTTCTGGGATATGCGTCGCCTTGGCGATCAACATGCGACCTCGTCGATTTGTCGCGTGTCGGCTCCCCGATGCCGACTCGTACGATGTACGCCGACGACGCGCGTATTATTTCACGATCGCGCAAGTATCCCAGAATTGCGGGCGACAGCCACATATTGTTTCAACCAATCACAGCTCTCACCGCTGTTGGACCTAATCGGTCCCTTGCCTCAAGGCAGGCGATTGTTTGGACCTACCGTCCTAGAGTCGAGACTACCGCGAGTCGACCCTCCCGATTCTCTCAGGGCGACCAGGATGCGCGGCGAACCTGCGCTCTCTCATCACCCCGAGATTCCAAGCTCTCGACTTTGTTCGAACGTCGATGCAGCTCGAGAGCAGAGAGAAGCAAATTCGAGAGAGTCTCGACTCGCGCGGTACTCGACTCCGCGGACGCGTGGCTGGACCGAGAAACAATATTAATTGTAATATCGGTTAACGAGTCGCGGGTAAATTAACCGATCGATCGTTCGGAACGTCGAAACGAGAGAGAGAGAGAGGGAGAGACAGAATGAGTGAGTGAGTGAGTGAGTGAGTGAGTGAGTGAGTGAGTGAGTGAGTGAGTGAGTGAGTGAGTGAGAGAGAGAGAGAGAGAGAGAGAGAGAGAGAGAAAAGAAAGAGAGGGAGGGGGAGAGAGAGAAAGGATTGCAATTAGCGCATGTATCTTATCAGCGAATTTTAATCCTTTCAAGACGGATCTTTGGTCGCTTGGCTTTTGTTATAGAGAGAGAAAGAGAGACACGCATCACATCCCCCGATTAACTCTTTTCCTACGCGGTTGGCGATTATGTGTCGCATAGATGTCGTTTGAAATTATTTTCGCGAGTTCCGATAACTTGTTATGATCATTAACTACAGTGTATGTGTTAATATGTTAATAATTAGATTGTAGGTAATATTTCTCGAGCAATACATCTCACGTCGCAGGGCTATGGTGAAGGAGCTATAGTGGTATAATTTATCGCGCAGAGGACATCACCCACATATCTGTATGACAGAAATTATCACTTTGAGAAATTCACGGTCTAAAGTGTTCTTCTATAAAATGCACGTGCATTTTCGCAAAGTAATAATTTTTACTCGAGGCATACGCGAATGACAGCGTTTTTTTCAGCGGCAGACTAATCGTACACGAACGTCTCAATCCGCGTTCATTTAAAAGAAGAAAGAAAAATACGTAATTAATAGTCTTCAAATTTCTCTTATAATTTTGCACACCTCTACTACTTTTTCTTCCTCCAACCTTTTCCTCGCATTGTCACCGTTGAAGTGTTGAAAGGGTTAACGATTGCTGTACAAGAATGATGTACAATTGCAGCAAACTGTGTCATTGGATTAATCGCGAATGTTTTCGAGATTGTGCCTGCGCTCGGCGTTTTCTCTCTTCTGTTTCTTTTTCTTTCCTTTTTTTTGAGCGACCAAGTTTTACCAATTCGCGACTCTCGTTCGACAGTTCGATCGTTCGTAGAATGCTTAGCTGGCTCTACATACATACATACATACATACATACATACATACATACATATATATATGTGTGTGTGTGTATATGTATACATATATATGTGTGTGGGTGTGTGTGTATATATATATACATATATATGCAAGGTGTTCCATTTCTGTCGTATTGTTTGTTAATGACGGATTCTTCGGTCAACTTGGAATCGAATTTCCTAGCGAAAATATCCAGAGACAGCGATCATTTTCAAATTATGAGCAATTGTAAAAAAAAACTTTTCATGAACTAAATTTTAAGGGAAAAAATTCTTCAGTTAATTTAAGATAAAGTTTATTTGATCAAA